>NW_004524627.1:2644947-2646712 GCF_000260255.1 Octodon degus | reverse complement strand
GGAGGAGGAGAGAAGAAAATGATACAAAGATAGCAAAACAAACAAAAGAAGAGAAAATAAAAGAAAGCTGTGTCATTTGGACTGAAGAACCAGGTATATTTTAATTTTTGTAGTACTAGGTATTAAACCCGGACTCACCTGAGCACATAGTACCATGAAAGTAACTTTTTCATCTCTATTCTTTTCATATTCTTGGCAGCAGAAGGTTCAGTATAACAGTAGGCATGGATTTTGAGAATAAATTGAAAATTATGATGAAAACACAGGAATGCAGGCAACATTTATGAGAGACACATCTGCTTCAACTGACTTTCCTTATATGATGACTTGGGTACAATTCAACAACAAGCCCAGCGTAAAGGTGTTTATTTTATATGCTCTCCTCAGGATATTCCTGTCACACTCTAAACAAACAACATTGTAATCAGCTCCTCTACAGAGAGGCGGCACCAGCCAGCAAGCACTTTGCACGTTTAGAGCCTGTGATTGCTTTGAGTATATGTAGTTTACATCAGTGCGAAGTGAAGTGGCAAAGAAACAAAGGTCAACAGGGGAAGTAACTCTGAGTAAGTGTACCTCAAAATGAAAATGGAAGAAGTTTCAATCCTTGGCCTAGCTTAAGGGATTGGAAGGAAAGCCTGGGTGGGAAAGGACAGATCAAACATCCAGAAAGAGACAATTAAAAAAAAAAAAAAACAGGAGAAATAATATGGGAAATGTGAATTAGGAAAAACATTCCTCAATTTGCAATTACTGACCCATGAGAACACACTTAATACTTCCTTTGCCTTCAATAAATACATTCACAATTAAAAATGCATTATCTGTGCACAGCACATTGTAAAACTATGCGCTCTCTTCTGGAAGTAGCCAAGCTCAAGTATTTAACTAAATGCTTACAAAAAATGTTAATCCTGTGGCACTAATGCTGGGCAAATTCTGTACAACAAGTGAAGCCAGAAACAAGTGATTATAGATGAAGGTTAAATCAGAACATCATATATATAATTGATGTATTTAATTGAATAGAATATAATTGTTGTAATTAAAATGAGATATAGTAAATGATCTGTTCTTAATAGGGTTACAAAATTTAGCAAATAATACCACAAGATAGCCTGTTAACTTTGTATTTAAATTTTTTTGTATTTAAATTTTTTTTAAAAATTACAGTCTAAGTATTCCATAAAATATTTAGTATATATTTTTATTAAAATTGAATTTGTTCTTTATATGAGTTTCAAGTTTTAACTGATTAATCTCTATTTTATCAGATAATCCTTGTTCAAAGTTTTATTGTTAAATTAACATGAAACTTGTTCTTATATCCACTAATTTCTGCTGAGTGCTTGTGTATGAGCCACATTAACTTCTAAATTCCAATATTCATTTTTATAAAAATGACTGAACTAAAACTAACTCAAAGTTTATTGCAAAAGTTAAAATTACTAATCCAAGTCAACTAGTGTCAGGTTCATGCCAAGTGCTCCTGGCAGCCTTTATTAAGGCGAAGGTTTCAATGACATTCTTTGTGTCCATTCAGGAAGATTGACTTTTACGACACGGATATCACAATGAGCTGGGACTCCTTAAATATTCCCTGTGGAAGGAAGAACACAGCTCAGTGGTCTGAAATGCCTGCTTAGGCAAGTTCAGGCAAGCTCAGGGAGTGTTGTTCGATTCCCAGCACCACATGCTGCACCAGTCCTGCGAGCCAGCAGAGAGAGAGAGAGAGAGAGAGAGAGAGAGAGAGAGAGAGAGAGAG
>NW_004524627.1:2637373-2644792 GCF_000260255.1 Octodon degus | reverse complement strand
AGAGAGAGAGAAAGAGAGAGAGAGAGAGAGAGAGAGAGAGAGAGAGAGAGAGAGAGAGAGAGAGAATAGCATAGTAGTAGTAACAACATTTGGCCAGGAAGTATTTCAGTCTCTGATTCTAGTCCGCCTGTTCCATATTCATATCTCCTTCATCTGTCCCAGATATTTAATATCTTTATGTCATACTCCAGATGGTGTATAACATTAAAATGGCAAAAAATATTTCTTGTAACATGTTTCTTCTCCAGATCTATAAAATTTAAACACTGAAACTCTTCTGACAGGTTCCTTGCAAACTTACTTCTGTTAATAATTATATGATAAATTATTTAGAACTGAAGAATATTGAGAAAAACTAATATTTACCAGCTTATTTGGCCTGCTTCTAGGAATGTAGCTGGAGATGCTACCTAATTGTGACTAATACAAGATGGAAAGAAATTACAACACTATTCACAGCTCTTGCCCGTAAAATTCTCCTTCTAAAACTCATTCTCCCATCCTCCCCCTCTCATCTCTCTCCTTCTTCTTTTCCTGCTCCTTCCTCCATTTGAAATCTGGGAAACACCACCACATGAGGCGTATTACAGGAAGCAGAACTCCTCAGATGGAGAAGTAAGATGGCAGCTCGGGGAGGTCCTCCTGGGGCTGGTTCCCCACAGACACAGTGTGATGAAAGGCTAGTCATGCACCAAGGTGCTTTCACAGGAGCCAAGGAAATCAGCAACAAGAGACTTTAATGGCTGCTTCTAATACAGAGAAGGCATCTAAGGGCAGGTCAAATAGCTCAGCAGATTAAAGCGCCTGCAAGCAGGCGGGTCCTATCCCCAGGCGCGCTGCGCTGGCCCCGCCCCCGGGGCGCGCTGAGACAGCAATTGAGACTTGGTCTTTATCATCCAGCAGAAAAGCATAAAAACAAAGTATAAAGTTAAAGTCAGGTTAATATGCTGAGCTGAAAAAGCTCAAGTCAACAACTTCTGGCCTTGTCAGTCCTACGGAAAACCCACTACTATTATGGACTACTGGACTATATTGGATTGTTTTGCTGAATTCAAATAACATTAAATGGGAAAAATATTTCTTTGTAATATTTGAATGGCAATGGAATATCGATCTCTCACAAAACTAAACAAAAAAGGGGATATAACTGAAGGACAATTTTATATCTGAATATACAAAATAGGATGGATATACAGCTACTTTCCCTTAATTCAATGAGAAGAAAGATTTGTACTAATAGTGTTTGGACAGGATATCATGTCTGCATCTTATACAGTGAATAACTACTATGATGACAACAATATGCAATGTATTAATTATTGAAACTGTCCTTCTAATCAGTTTTGAGACTGTCTCACTGCTATTTATTTCTCAATAAAATTAATAACCCCCCCCCAAAAAAAAAAAAACCAGTGTTAGGCCAGGTGGCTGACCCAGGTGGAAAATGGCCTTCTATACCACTCATCGTCCATCATAGGCAGCACAGCAATCACTAGACAGTGCTTATAGATGGGGCTGATGCAGAAGGGCACCAGGCACTGGACTGAGTCCCCCTGGAACAGACTGCGCTTCTAGCCTAGGTCATCTCCGCTACCGCCTGGGCTTCTGTGGACTGCTGAGTCAGTGCATGTCCTTTGGCTCTTGGACTCCAATGTGGTCCAGTTTAAGAGTCATCTTAGGATCACCTGGGGACAGAGAGCCCAGAGAGTTGTGAAAAGTTATCACAGGTAACCAGATAAGATGACAGCCTACCTATGAAACTGGACAAAGAGATGGGCACAAAAGGTCAATCTGTGCCAGAATTACAGCTTGAATACCTGTGTCCCACACTCTCCCACACATTTCCATGCTGAAATTCTAACCCCAGATGTAATATTAGGTGGTGAGATGTAAGGCCTTGAGACATCATTAGATCCTCCATGTGGAGCCTTTGTGAATGGGATCAGCACACTTCTATAAAGAAATACAACAGTATGGCTGTCTTGACCATGTAAGGACACAGGATGACCATTGGTAAGAGAAGAAAAGAGGCTACTTGATCAGAAGCCTGGTTCCAGAGATCTGAGAAATAAATTTTATAGTCTGTGGTAATTCTCTTTAAGAAGCCTCAACTGAGAGAAATTGGTGCCAAGAGGTGGGTGTGGCTATAAAATTACCTACACTTTGTCAAAGCTTGGGATGTGGACAAGCAGTAGAGGTTGGATGATTTTGAGGGTATATTCTGTAAAAAGACAGTTATACTCCTAAAGGACTCACAAAGGTGATTCTCTTGAGGGGTCAGCCAGAAAAGCAGAAAGCTGGAACAGCTCTGTGTTCCTAAAGAATACTTAAGTAATCTATAGAATGTGGAAGACATATGGACACTAGTAGTGTTTCTAATAAGGTCTTAGTTGGAATTAAGGACTATGTTATTAGACAATGGAGAAAAAGGAGATCTTTATTATAAAGCCACAAAAAATTTGACTGAATTGGTTTGCTTCTAGTGTTTGGTGGGATAGAGCCTATGAGCAATGAAATCAGATGGTTAACTGAGGAGAAATCTACAAAAGCTGACTTCTTAAAATGAAACCTGAAAAGTGAGAAATCAAGATAAAATTTTTGCACAAAAAAGAAATCAGTCTCTAACAAGCTCTAAGTGTGTATGATACTTTTCTATGGAGCAGCCACTTCGTACTACTCATTTCTTCTTCTTTTTTTTTAATTCTTTTTTAAAAATTGTTTTGTGGCCAGCTCAGCCCACCCTGGAGGCAGGGCTGGCACAGCATGTGGTGCTGAGTATCAACTGCTGTCCCTGCGCACTTGCCTAAGCAGGCACTTTAGCCCGGTGAGCTGTCGTGCCAGCCCAGAACTGCTCATTTCTTAGACTCTTAAAATCTGATAGGTAGGTAAAGGTGACTAGAAATACATGTATGTAGAATCAGATGTCAAAAATATCAAGCCAATATATCTATATTTGCAGTTATATGAGAACTAAATGTCATAGAAGATTAAAAAGAAATGAGAAAGAACTGTTTGAATTGCTGGAGTTGCTGAAATGAAAAGATGCAAAAGTAATTACATCAGAGGAGCTTTTCGAAGGTGTTTAATATTTACAAATTATAGAAGAAGTTTTCAGGTAGTAGAAAGTGCACCCAACTGGCTGAGATCTGGCATGGTGTAGCCAGGTTTAGGAGCACTGATGCTTATCATAAAAATGCCTGCTGACACCAGCGAGCAGGAAAGGCTCTGTGGGGGGTGAGCGAACTGCTCCTGCCTGCTCAGATGATTTTTCATCTTTACGAAGGAAGTGAAGGTGGGACTCAGTGTGGAGCAAGGCCTGTGTGAGGCCTTGGGTTCCATCTTCACTTCCAAAATGTAAACAACTAATTCATATTAAGAATTTCATCAGGTTAAACCAAGAGTAACAATGGTCAAAGATGCCCATCATCAGAAGCTCTGGTTATATTATATGGCGAGGGGGAATTAACAATGGAGAGGGAATTGAAGTTACTAATCAGAACATTTTAAAGTAGAGAGATTATTCTGGGTTATGCTTGTGGGCAAAATGCAGTCATAGGGTCTTTAAAGGTAGAGGAAAGAGACAGGAGGAGCTCAGACTTGTGAGACCTGCTTTTGCCAGCTTGCCACATGGAAGAAAGGAACACAAACCAGGGAGCAGGAGCAGCCCTGGAAGCTGAAGGAGGCAAAAATAGATAAATAAATAAATAAATAAATAAATAAATAAATAAATAAATCATTTTCACATACAATCACCAAAGGAAAAGCCTGACAGCACCTTGATTTGGGCCCAGGGACAGCAACCAGACTTTCAGTTATATTTGTGTTGTTCTGAGTCACTAAATATGTGTGAATTGACTGCATGTCTCCAAGCTCTGCCTCCATGTTGTATTGCCACCTCCCTCTTCATTCTGTGTCAGATCTCCCTCTGCCTTGCTCTCAGGCTCAACCTTGCCATCAGATTCAGCACCCAAGCACAAGCCACAGTACTAGGAGAGGAAGGCAGGGAGGAAGGATGAAAGGTCCCTAGGAAGGAAGGGGCAGAGGGAGGGAGGAAGAGACAGACAGAGGAGGAGGGAGAGAGGGAAGAAAGAAGGAAGGAAAGAAGGAAGGAAGGAAGGGAGGGAGGGAGGGAGAAAGGAAGGAAGGAAGGAAGGAAGGAAGGAAGGAAGGAAGGAAGGAAGGAAGGAAGAAAGGAAGAAAGGAAGAAAGGAAGAAAGGAAGAAAGGAGGAAAAAGGAAGGAAACAAAGAGTACATTCTGATTCTTAAATTCTAAAATTATTTTACATATCACCTGGCTGCTAAGGTTAAGCCTAGGTAATAGTAGGCCAGCAACTATGAGGTATAAGTTCCAACAAATAGTAAACAAACTTTAAAAAGAAGATCCAATTATTAGGTACCTGTATTATAATTTTGAGAAACACATTAATTGAAGATAACAAGTTATAGTGATGGAGGGGAGGGGGACAAGTCCATGTACTACCCTCGGCCATATGCGCTTCTGAAGCAAGCACACACCTAACATGTACAGAATCATTCTTCTTGCTAATCTAAAGGTTCTTTCTTCATCCCTCATGCTGCATAGAAAATATTATTGTTTATATTAAAATTTTAAGTTTCCACAACAGCACAACAGATACCAAATTATTAGAAATTAGAACATTTCATTTGGGATCTCTCTCTTTCCCTCCCTCCCGCCCACATCCCTGCCCTTCTCTTTCTCAGCACAGAAATTGAACTCAGGGCCTACTGCTTGCTAGATAAGCATTCTACTACAGAGCTTGTCTTGGTTACTCCTCTTATTTCTAGGACAAGTACCTGACACTCAAAATGAAGGAAGGAGAGGTTTATTTAGCTCACAGTCAGTGGAGGTTTCTGTCCAAACTCAGCTGGCTCCAAGGCAGACAGCAACCTTGCATGGCAGGTGGCAAAGAGCAAGAGGGAAAGGGCAGGAACAGCAACACTGACTACAGACAGGAAGGCTGTCTCCCTCAAGTTGCATTCAGGCTATTCACCACAGGCTGGGAGGAGTAGTCACACCCATAACCCCAGCAGTACTAAAACCCATAATCCCAGCCTTGATCATGAATTAATCTCAAACTCTAGAAGTCCCCGCCCCATGACTGCATGAGGCTTTGGGGGGGACAACCAGACACAAACCATAACAGAGCTACATTACTGGACTTATCTGAGACTTACAGCTCTGCAATTTGCTAAGAGTTCATGTTATTATCCCTATGTTATAGAAAAGAAACATTAAAATTTAAGCATTTGTTTCAGCCATACAGAATGTCAAAGTAAAACATAAATGTAGGTAACTGAATCTTATTTAAGAAATTTCTGTATTATGCTCATCCACTTTTACAAACTTTTAACCATTTAGCACTGTTACTACAAACGTAGAGATTTCTTATGTCCACAAAGTTAAGCATAAATACAATAATATTAGGCAGAGACTGGGTGCAGGGCAGTGATAGCAGATGGCATGGTTCTCCTCTCTCTGGATCCAAGCATCTCAAGCTGTCTCATCTCCAATAGGCTGTTCCAGGACTCTGAAATTTTAAGAAGTGCATTGGCATTAGGCTCACATGGTTGCCTCACTCACCCAGCTCATGCCAGAGGCTGCATCCATGCCTGCAAAGTGGGGAGGAAGATGGCTCCAGAGCAAGCAGAACTTCCCACCTCCTCCCCAGGTGGATGATGGTAAGGGGTTCAGTCTCACTCACTGTGGCCACCTCGTGTATTTTATCTGAACTTGTCTGAGTTTTTGAACCATAAGCACCTTCCTCCTGATTCTCTTACTATTGAAGTGGTTTGATCCATTGCCTCATTTTCATTTATGGTGAAATAAGTTTCCTTTTATTTTTAATATTTTAAAAATCTTTTATTTATTTGGTACAGGCTCTCACCACACAGCTCAGACTCACAGTGATCCTCCTGTCCCAGCCTCCCCAGCTCTAGGATTACAGCTGTGCACCAGATGGTGAAGTGAGACTCTAATGCCAGTGGGACCTCATCCACCTAGAATGGGGTGCAGATGCCACTCAAAGTTTTAGAAACTAGTTTTATTTAAATTATGGAAAAAAAAGAAACTAGTTTTATTTGAAATTAGCCTCATTAATGTTTCCACTGAGATTTCATTATCCCTTTCCTGCATCAGCCGTCGATGAAGCCCACTTCACAATGCCTAGGCCCAATGCAGAAGGCCCTGGTTTCCTCTCAGATCCTCCCCTCCTGCTCCAGTTGACACTGTTCTGACACTACACAGCTCTCCACTGCAGGTCAGGCTCCTTCTCCCAGCAAGCCACAGTCCTTCTCTAGCACCACTCTGCCATTTAAATATATTTTAAATGCCTTTATCATAGTACCTTGGCTTGAATACATTTTTTTCATTCCATTTACTCCTTCCAGGGCTAAGGATATAGCTCAGCATCTTAAGCACCTGCCTGGCAAGCACAAGGTCCTGAGTTTGTTCCCTGGTACCACAAAAAACAAAAACAAACAAACAAGTAAAAAACATTTACCCCTTCCAAGAACCTCTTTCTTGTTCATTTGTTGAAAACAAAATCTTTGTTTCATTGAATTTCACCTTCACCCACCCCAACCTCCACTCTCTACAAACAGCATTCACAAGGTCTCCATTTCAAATTAGGAAATTTCATAAATGTTATAAGCAAGGGATTTGTCTGTGTAAACAAAAATTTTAAAAAATTAAACTCATCCATTCAATTACAGCATGGGTTCCTCTCAGTGAAACATCTAAGAGGATGGTGAAGAGAGCAGTGAAATAAAATAAGATCAAGACTAAAACCCTCAGAAAGAGACCAAATTACGGTTAATATTTTGTTAGGGACATTTATAATGGTGTGGGAAACATCTCAGAGAGGAGGGTGAGAACACTGCCCGGAGAGATTTGGAAGCCACGGTGTAGCAGTCTGTTCATGTGTAACAGCTGCCTTTAAATGAATGGATAGAACTATTATCAGGGCACCCACGATAAAGTTTCTCAGATTACCTGCACCTCAGTACTTCCTGGAAGATCTCATTCTCTTTCATCTGCCAATAAGAAAGAAAAATGCTTGACCCCTGCCAGGGTCCACACATGCACATCTTTTGCAAACTAAAAGCGATCAAAAGCCCTTTTGCCCTCTTTTCCTTCACCCTTAACTATTACTGTGTTTTTCTCCAGGTCAAAGTTGGTGAGAATACAAGGAATGCAGGAGAGTGATATTTTGCAGGACTCTGTCTTTGTTCTACTATCATTCCCAGGAAAGTATTAATCGAAATTACTTTCAGCATAAAATTTAAAAAGTAAGGGACACAGAAGAATGTCTATTTTGTATCTGTGTATTCAAACTGGTTAGGATAGATATATAATTGCATTCTCTTAATGAATAGAGGGATTTGTTCTAATAGTGTTT
>NW_004524627.1:2635090-2637273 GCF_000260255.1 Octodon degus | reverse complement strand
TGCAATGTGTTAATTATTGAAACTGTCCTACCAATTTGATTTGAAACTGTCTCATTGCTATTTGTTTCTCAATAAAATTATGGAAAAAAATAAAATTTAAAAAGTGTCTTTAAAAAAAAATCAAACTTGGGAAAAGTCAAGCCCCAAAAGTCAGGAATGTAGAGTTCCAAAGTTGGAGTTTTACATAAAAGTCACAGAAAAAGCCTCAGTTATGTAGGCTCGGAAATGCGGAAGCATGAAGTCTGGGGAAGAAGGGTCCTCCTCTGTAGGATCCACTGGATGGACGCGCCCTTTTAAATTGCCTCCTTCCTGCAGCAGGACTACGGGAAGTTCGTGATCCCCCCCACCCTGCTGATCCCAGCAGGAACGCGAAGCCTCGCTGCACGTGTAGGCGCTGCCCGCTTTAGGACCAGAGCAGCAACCTCTCTCCCTGATGGAAGATGCAGAATCCACGGCGATTTGAAGGTGCCGCGATTGCAGTTTTCCTTCAAGACACAATTTGTAGTTAAATTCGTTGATGTTTGTAACTGATTCTTCTCCATACAGCATATTTTTAGTTGAGAAGTTATTCTCTCTGCAGGTGCAAAATCTTGTAGATTAAATGCATATTTTCAAGTCTATTTTGTGATATTAAATGTATAAGTAGCTTAGCTAATATATTTTCAAAAATGCTGGCTTTTATATCACCTTTCAGAGTTCTCTCATAAACACTTTTGTACAGAAAAAACTTATGTTTATTTATGGCATTTTTAAGTGTTTTGTGAAATGTAGATCCAGCAAAAGCTTCATTCCTCTCATTTTAGTACAGTAAAGAACTGAATGTAAATGTGTACAATTAAAAAAGCAGTACAATAAAAAATTTTTTCCATGTTGAAACATTAAAAGACACATATTTAATTTTGAAATTGCACCTCTACTTGAGTTTTTATGATATAATTTGTTTTGCTCTCATTGGGATAAATCTCAATATTTTGTGGTTTGCAATCATTGTTTTCAAAGATGTTTTGGTATTTTATCTGATTTTTATATTATTCCTAATGAAATTATATATTTCACCTTTGATTGGAAAATGTTTTGAGTTGTTGACATAAATGGATACAGGAAATTGAGCTTGATAATGCAAAGCCAGAGCCAGTCAAATAGCTCAGTAGATTAAAGTGCCCATCCCTGGGGCATACTGAGATGGCAACTGAGACTGGGCTTGGTGGTGTGCACCTGTAATCCCAGCTCTTGGGAGGCTGTAAACAGATGGATCCCTACAAGTATGAGCTAGTAATGAGATCCTGAACACCATGTAGACTTTTTCCTAAAATAAAAAATGAAAGAAAGAAAGCAAAGCCATTCACAATTATGAATAAGCATTGAGTCTGTAAAATCTTCCCAGATATGAAAAGGAGAGACCACTTCCTTTTCCACATTAAATTTAAATAGTGTGAGGTAGAATTATAGATGTTCACTAATACATCATGTGCCTCATGTCACCTGGTTGTTTAATTCATCTTTTTTTATTTTTTTTTTATTTTTTTTATTTTTTGGCAGAACCGGGGACTGAACTCACCCTTGTGCTTGCCAGAGAAGCGCTTATTCTACTGAGCCATCTCCCTGGCCCCAAGGTTGTTTAATTCATAATCCTTACATTAGATAAGGATGGTCCTTAGAACTGTGGTTGTCAGGAAATTTGGTTTTTTATTTCAACCTATCGTCAAAATCCAAAAATATTCTAAATATGTATGTTAATGGGAAAACAGGTACCTGTCCAGCACTAGCTGGGGAGACTTTTGTTTCTATAAACTTAGGCAAATTGACTACTGAATGGAGTGTTAGTTTCTATCTATTCATAACAGAATAGATTGGTAAGAGAAGCTATAACTAGGGCCAGTGAAATAGTTCAGCAGATTAAAGCTCCTGCTCAGGCAGACACAGGGGCCAGAAGTTCAATCCCCGGAGCCTACTGTGCCAGCCCTGTCCCCGGGGCATGCTGAGATGAAGACTGAGACTGGGTGTGGTGGTACATACCTGTAATCCCAGGAGTTGGGAGGCTGTAAACAGGCAGATCACTATGAATCTGATCTAGCAGTGAGATCCTGTATACCCTGTCCTAAAAATATAAGAAAAAGAAGAAGAAGAAGAAGAAGAAGAAGGAGAAGGAGAAGGAGAAGGAGAAGGAGAAGGAGAAGGAGAAG
>NW_004524627.1:2617354-2634990 GCF_000260255.1 Octodon degus | reverse complement strand
GAGAAGGAGAAGGAGAAGGAGAAGGAGAAGGAGAAGGAGAAGGAGAAGGAGAAGGAGAAGGAGAAGGAGAAGGAGAAGGAGAAGGAGAAGGAGAAGAAGAAGAAGAAGAAGAAGAAGAAGAAGAAGAAGAAGAAGAAGAAGAAAGAAGAAGAAGAAGAAGAAGGAAGAAGAAGAAGAAGAAGAAAAGAAGAAGAGGAAGAGGAAGAGAAGAAGAAAAGAAAAAACTATAAATAGGTGTAAACTAAGAAAAAGAAATAAACAGATGAGGTATTTTACATGTGTTTGATCCACAAGCATACTTAAACTGAATGGAAAAATAATGCTGAGTAGGCACAAGATGGGCATGTTACTTATCTGTTGTGTTCTTCCAGGACAATCTATGAGCACTTTAGGCCAAAGAGATTTTTTTGTGAGGAAAACTGCCAAAGCTTCTACTAGAGGGCCGGTGAGATAGCTCAGTGGACTTAGCGCCTGCTTAGGCAAGCGTAGGGACTGCCATCTGATCCCTGGCACCACATGCCGCTCTGGCCTGCTCCTGGGCACACTGAGCCAGTGACAAGTCCAGGTGTGGTGGCACATGCTTGTAATCCCAGCACTGGGGAGACTGAAAACAGGAGGATCATTATGAGTTTGCTGCTTAGTGAGACCCTGTACAAAATACATTAAAAAATAAAATAAAATAAAAATAAATATTTAAATAGAAACTTTTACTATGCTAGTGTTTGTACTGAGGGAAGATCTGGTTCAACACCAAAGAGGCTATTAAAATTACTGGCCTCCCTTCCAACTCCTGACAGCTTACAGCTAAACAAATTCTATGTGAATCTCTCCAAGGACAATATACAATACAAAACTCATTTTAGGGAAGAGTATTAAATTCTACATTTCAGTGAAAATTTTTAAAGAATCACATTGTTTCACTCTCCTAAATCAATCGGTGGAAGATAGGCCGTTGCACAGATACAAAAGTTGATAGTGGAGTCCAATGTTTGTTTCCGAAACAGCCTTGCTAATTTTAAATAACTATGCCCATTTCCCACACTCATTTAAGCAGGGAAATGACTCAATAAATGCTTGGAAACTACATGGAAAACACAATAGGAATTATTCTTGAATTCAACTTTAACATGTCAGTAGATGTGAGTATATGATTTGTGAATAAAACTGGGTATCAAATTCTTAAACTTTGGAATACTGTTATTTCCATAAGCTCTGCACTAATCTTGAAAACCTTCACTTTCTTTCCCTTTAAGTGTGCTAATACTTTAACTTAGAATAAGCTCCAAAGCAATGATCCAAGTTCTGTTATTTTATTTTATTTTTGTATTTTAGGGAAGGTTCTACAGGGTGTTCAGGGTCTCACAACTAGATGGGACTCATAGTGATCCACCTGTTTACAGCCTCCCAAGAGCTGGGGTTGTAGGCATGCACCACCACGCTCAATCTGTGTTGCCATCTCAGCACACCCTGGTGACAGGGCAGGCCCGGGGATTGAACCTCAAGACCCCTGAACCTGCTTGCAGGTGCCTTAATTGGCTGAGCTATTTGGCTAGCCCTGTAAATTTATAAAGTTTGAGAAAAACTACCTTTTCCTCCAAAGTGACTATTGAAATAATTGATGTTCATTGGACCACTTTAACTGCTATTGAATCACTGTGCTAGTTCTTCTACATATCTCAGCATGTGTTTTCTTTATTCTTGTAATTAAAAATATCCCATCATTTAGATTATTGATAAATGCTTTCAGGAGTTGTATTAGTTTCAGATAGGCAGACAGACAGACAGTAGATGAAACTAAGAAATGTTTTCTTGGTTCTCTAAAATCTTTGATTTATAAAATTTTATTTATAAGCTATAAGTTTTACTTTCTAGTTCCAAGACTAAAAAGATTATTTTCCTACTATAATGAGTTTCTTTATAAAGAACATTTTTGCTAGTTTCTATTTTCTGTATGATCACAGCTCACCTTTACATTTTTTGCAGTAGCTTCTAAACTTACTCCTTTCCTTAAAAAGTTAATGCGAACTCTCAGAGCAAGTGAAAGAGGAACTTCAAGAGGAAGGGATTTAGGCAAGTGGATAAGATTATAAACAGTATCTGAATAATTCATTTTTCTTTGAAAGAAATGTAAACAAGTGTCTTATCAAAATATTTAATTCTAATGGAACATTTAAATACAGAAGAAGCCATGCAGTATGTGTGACTCTGTGCGTGGGAGGAGGTAGCAGGGAGAAAACAGTTGTGTGTAGGTTTCCAATTCTTTTTTTTTTTTCTTTTTTTAATAAAATTTTATTCTTAAATGTACAACAGACTCCAAGAACACACTTCATTGCAGTTGTAGGTGTCAAGAGATGTTATGGCAGGGCATCCAGATATCTGAATAAGAATGGAATCCAGGGTCACCATCATCATACACACAAGGAACAGTTTATTTTTTGACAGATTTCTTAAGTCCACCTGTGACCAGAGGACCCTTTTCTGCAGCCTTCACTTTTAGCTCCTCAAGTTTCTTTAGCTCCTCTTTTTGCTTCTGTTTGAACATGCTACCTTTGTTGTTCATCTCATTGGCCTTCTTGGGCTGCTTCAGGGGCTTCTTCTTGCCACCTCTCTGGCTGTATATGGACCCCCTAGGATCTCCTCTGATCCAATTCTTTTTATTAAGGAAATCTAGAGCACAGATAATTGCATGATAAAAGAAGAGGTAATCAGAGTCTGTCGTTGATTAAGAGCCAACTAAATGGAATAAAACATCACAATTCTAAGTTCAAAGAGAACAAGGAGTATTACTACTCAGATCAGGGCCTCGATTCTATTGTGTTACTATTTAAGAATTCCTATAGAGTAAATAATAATATCCACTGTTCAATATACTCACATATATAATTTTTAAAAGCAGTGGTTTATTAATTATGAGAACCATCTATGGGTAATTTATTTAAAAGTCTCTAACAAAAATTTTAAAATATCTGAAATTTAGACAAAAGCATAATTTTACAAATATGTACATAGAATGGCTTGTTTAGTAAGCATAGATCACCACTTTGTGTTGTAGACTTGGCTATGTAAATTCTTGGCTATGTAAATTTGCTGATGTGAACTGAGTGAATGTTTGTTGTTGCAAGTCAGACTGATGCAAGGGCCCAACAATCTTAGCATAAGGAAGAAAACTGAATTAGAAATTTAAGCTAATAGCAAAAATCACAGATGACATTAAATAAATTATAAAATATCAGGGTTTTGGAAGAAGATTGTCATCAACTGTTGATTTCAATTTTTTTACAATTTCCTGCAGTTTTCTACTACTTCTGCTAAAGCTATCAAAAATGATCACTGCTATTTTGTACAAGACGTTCCACAATTTTTCCATGACATGATTAAAATTCCACAGCAAATATTTTGAGCTTTCCTACATGGCCACTTGAAAATAAGCCATATCCACAATAGACAACTGAAATCTTTTCACAAAGCAATTATTTGCCATTAGGCACTGTGCATGAAAGGGAGAAGACACTGGACGAATGAATACCTGATGTCATTTTTGCATTCCCTCTCTCCCACCATTTCAGGTTTTGGTAATGGTGACAGGATGTATCCAAGACACGGGCAGAAAGAGGAGTCTGAAGCTTTAGGAGAATCACAGAGGCTCTAGGACAGCTGTGAGTGAATCTGCATGGAGTGCGCCTTTTGTAAACAGTGCTTGGTGAACACAGCCCGTGAAGTCAGGGAGAATACCATGACTCTCCAGGAAAGAGATGCTCCAGGAACACCGGCAGGCTTTTTGGTTATAAAATTATTTGACAGGAGATCATAAGTGAAAGAGTTTGGAATGCATGTTTATAGATTTCCTTGGAACACCTTTAATCTACTTCTACACGGTTTTTAAAAGGAGAATAACGTGCTCCACCAGCACCGCCCCTGGGCATGCTGAGTCTGTGACCCAGTCTGTGTGTGGTGATGCATGCCTGTAATCCCAGTGCTAGGGAGGCTGAAAACAAGATCACTATGAGTGTAAGATGTGTAGTGAGACCCTGTACCAAATACATAAAAAGGGGAAAATGGGAGAACAATTCACTCTATATACTATCTTGAGATCCCATGAAGGAGACCATTGCCTACAAGGTAAAAGGCGCTGTGTGAAATGCACATCCAGTGAATAGAGACCCTCACCTGCTGTATCCCCTGACTCAACCCCACCACCTCTCTTGCATTACCTTGTACTGGCTACACATATTTCTCAATGCTGTGTAGCTTTATAGGGAAGCACGATTAAAACCCAGCAAATGCTGCTGCTGGGCACCGTCCATTGGAAAAGCAAAGATCATCAATCTTGAAAAGTGCAGCACTGAATCCGAGTAGCACCATGTGACAAACTGCAACATGTTTGGTGCAGTGAGCCAGTTGTAAGCTGTGGTTGGGAAGAGGCTTGTTTAAAAATACACCACAAATATGGATCATGGAGCATTTGTTAACATGAAATTTTGTTTCAAAATGTAAAATTGCTGAAGAAATACAAAGTTTGCAAATTAGTTTATAGCATTGTAGTGACATTGAATTGACCACAAAAATTGTTTACAAGTTTTTTGAGGGGTATTAAAGCAGTTGAGGGGGAGAAGAGATTGGAATGTCCTTCAACACCATCAACTTAACAGAACATTGAAAGAGGGAAATGGCGGGATGTGTTGGAGCAGGCCTATAATTCCAGCACTCAGGAGACTAAAGCAGGAGGATCACCATAAGTGTGAGGCCAGCCTGGGCTACACAGTGAATTCAAGACCAACCTGAACTATGTGGCAAGGCCTTTTCTCAAAATAAAAAAAAAAAAATAGGAAAAGAAATGATTCCATCAAATAAGAAATTGATGAATGAAGAAATTTGTGAGGATACGAACATCCCTATGGTTCTATTCAAAGCATTCTAACTTCAAATCTGTACATAAGACAAATGAGTATGAATTTGTTTCCTGATTTTGAACCTAGGAACAAAAGTATCTGCATTGGTCAATTTTATTGGAGCTGAGTGATCACACTGCTCCAAAGTCCAGCTTTTTAAGAAGCATCATTTTCAGCGATGGAAATTTGAGTCTACTCATGAGACTATAATCCTGAGGCCAAGGTCCTGAGATCTCAGTAGAAAGTATCCAGCTCCCTAATGTGAAAAAAGTGTGTCAATCACGATCCACCATGAAGGTGATGTTGTTTGTGTATTTTGACCTTACTGGAGTTGGGTAAGCTGAGTTTGTTCCCATAAACACTACAGTATGTCCTCATCTGTCTTATTCATCATATGTGGCACTGCACAATCTCTAACTTTTCCCCAAGGTCAAAATCACCATGAAAAGTAGCATTTTAATTGATTCAGGACATTGAGACAGGCACAACAGTGTAACCTAAGAGGTGCAAGGAGAACTTCTCCAACTGCTCTAGAAAGTGGCAAAAAAATGAGATAAGTCATGGCAATGATGTTTTCTGTAATAAAGCTTTAAATTTACATGTTCACCATACTTTTGATCATATCATATATCTCTGTAGCCTTGTTTTATTTTTCCTCCTGCCTTAAATTATTCTCAAGTCTCTGATAGACTGGGTGAAAATTTCTCAAATTCTTCAATTCTGCTTCTAATCCCTTCAAGAACCCCCTTCTTCCTCTGGTTTTCCACACAGTTCTTTGTGTGGACTGTATTTTGTATCTGCCTTTGTTACATTAACACTAATTTAATTTGAGCTCCTTAATGGGGACTATGTTTATATCACCAGCACCAACAGTAGTGATTAGTGAGGTCTAGGAATTCATCAAATATATGTATAAAGCTGCAAACAAAGAAAATAGGAAGGCATGGAAAAGAGATAAAAAGCAGAAAACAAAAGAAACTAGGAAGAGAAAGAAAGAGTAGGGGCAAGGAGAAGAGAAAGGAATGGAAAGGAGAGAGAGAGAGAGAGAGAGAGAGAGAGAGAGAGAGAGAGAGAGAGAGAGATTATAAAATAAGTCTTCAACCACATAGTATTGACTCACTATTCATCAAAAGTGAAAAACTCAAAGTTAAAATATATTAATTTGTAAAGTGCAAAAGTCAGAAAGCGTAAGTATAAATATCGAGGTAACTTAACAGTTAACGAATCAACACAAGACCAGCTCTATGAAATTTCATTCCAGCATCCTCAAGTACAATGGGTTAATTTCTTAAACTTTTGTCAACAATAATCTACTCTGTATGCGAATCAAAAATGAAAATCAGGTAGTCATCCTTAACTGGAATTTAAGGTAACAACATCTGACTCCAATCCTGAAGTAAGTATTTTTGAGAAACAATTTGTTTCTCTGACTATCACAAGAGGACAAATGAATGCTGTTTTTCTAAGCTAACTATCTTTTGTAATTTACTAGTAAAAATAGACGGATTAAGATTAAAATAACATAGAGCAGAGATATATGAAAAAGAAAGGTATGAAAAAGAGAAGTATAAACATAGAAAGTAAAAAGACAAAGATATTTTTAATACTTAGACATCATTAAGTTAAGCCTATTTAATTATTTTATCTATCAAATTTTATTGGCCTAGATCAGGATTGAAAAATAAATCCAGCAGAACATATTTGGTTAAATATAAACAATTTAAGTGTTGTTCTAGATTTTTAATTCCTCTTGTATTCCAGTTACTTTTACTTTCATTGTGTTGGATTCTGTATTTTATTACATCAGATTAATGGAAGAAATGTTTGTCTATCAATAACTATGGTTACTTTAGATAAGAAACCATAAGTTAAGGATTATTAAATTCTTGGTTCTGTTTTTCTTTTATTTCTCTCTAACCTACAGATTCCTTTTCACATATTGGCTGTGTATTTGTGGCATATTTTAAAATCATGGTTATATAGTGTGTGCACACCTATTTTACTTTCTCTGAGTAGTGAAGTACCTTAGTCTGCTCTGCTGTAGTGAGTCTGGTCATCTGCCCACTACATCAAACACAATAACATCTCAGTACACTACAGTTGTACTTAGAAGAGAAAAAAATGGAGGAGTAATGTGCTTAATTTCTTTCCATTGCTCTTTCCAGTGTTTTAGCACATCAGGTTGGAGGCGGAAAGGATTGAGCCAGCTGGAAAAAAGATAAACACTTGACAGGCAATCTAAATGTTGTGAGGGAATTACTTTTAAAACACTTCACTGTAATTTTCTACCTGGCCAACATAAACTTCTGTTTAGAAGCAGATTTAGGGAAACTGCATGGCCTTTCCAAAATTTTCAAACAGCTACCTTCTTTTAAAAAAGATATCAGTACTTAACCAGAAATTCTGGAAAGAATAAGCATTTATGATGGCCATGGACATCACTGTTAGTGCAGAATTCATGACACATTCTCAAATGAATTCTGGAAGACCAACAAAGCATTGTCTTAAATATTTTTATATGACTTCTGTGGATGTCTTTAAATTCAGTTTTTTTACTCTTTAGACAGAGGTTCTCAAAAAGTTTGTGGAAATATACTATGAAATTTCTATACCATACTAAAACTTCTCCTGAGAATTTATTATTTTAGGAATAATTTTATTGTAACAGTTACAACCTAGAATGAACTTGCAGGCTTTGATTAGAATCCAATAGGAGACAGGGGGCCCCATGAATTTTTTTTTTTTTTTTTGGTCTTTGTGGTTTAAAAAAATGTACTCAGTATTCATAATATTTTCTTTGTTCTTTTTCTATTTTATAGTAAAAATATGGGTCAATAGGTTTTAGCTTTCTTGTTACTGGTTTGTCATGTCCACAATCTCTACTTTGTATGAGTTACTACCCCATTAACATAAAGCAAAGCAAAAATACAAGCAGGTAATAATGACTTATCATGAAAATAATTCAATTTAGTTGAGAAAGACTATATTTTTAACTATATAGTTTTTGATATAAAAATTGAAAAATGTAAGCAGCTCATGACGTGCCTGTGGAGAGCTCTGACTTTGCTTTCCATGGTGACATGTAGGGCAGAGGGTTGAGCTGAGAAAACTAGAACCTCAAAGGATCCAAAAACCTCCTTTTGCCAATCGTTCCAACCACCTCTGCCTCTTTTTCATGCAAAAGCCATTAACAAATAAAAATTTTATGGACTTAGGTTTTGGGGTTTTTATTTTTAAAGAATAAAAAGCAGTGAGAGAAAAGGGCAGCATTAGAAACGATGCAAGATTTCACTAAACAAAGTGAGAGGAATTCAAGAAAGGTTGCTGTATCACTCGATGCTATCTTCACATTCGTTGCTCAGATTACCAGATGTAAACATGCAAGATTTGTTTAAAGAAAAAAAAATAGCAAAGAAGTTATAAGAAATTCAAAAGAAGGCGAAAAAGAGTAAAAAGAAGAAAAAAAGCATTAACTGCTCCTTTCAAAAGACCAGCAGAAATCAACAATACAATTATTCAAATTATTCTACCATTTGTCATAACTAAATCTTGGAAACAACCCAGATGCCCATCAACTGAGGGATGGATAAAAAGGATGTGGTATTTTTACACAATGGAGTATTAGTCAGCTATTTATATAAAACAGATGAATTTGAGGCTTTTATAGATAAATGGATGCAGCTAGAACCTACATTGGTAAGTGAAGGAAATCACATCCACATGTGCAAACATTGTATTACCTTGCAAGTGTGAGAACCTGAAAGAGTAATTAAAATCTTAAAGATAAGACAGATACTGTGAAAGGGAAAGAATTTGCTCAATCAGAAGGAAAAACTGGGATGAGGAAAGCGACATGAATGAACAGACTTAAGTTCTATATGTATCCTCTCCTCATGGTGCTTTTGCTACCTAATGCAGGTGCTTGTGGTCCAGGCAGGGAAATCTATCAAACCACAAACGCTGATAATTAGAACCTAGATAATGGATTTTCTAAACTCCCATGGAGGTCTTGTAAGCCCCTGGGGTGGATTTTAATGCTTTCTTTGCATGTTTCTTCTTTCCCATGGCACAATGGTAGGAAGAGAATTCCTTCTGGTTTCAGAATTAAGTCGGAAGTGGCGCTCCTGGTATGGCATGCTGCTGAGGGACAGAAATGGCTTCCACAATCCTTGCATGTCTTGCAACTGACTTCCTAGGCACTCGATAATAAGTGAGAAATGAATAAATTAATGACTGAGGCAGTGAGCAGGAATAAGAATTACATTCAGCTCTTGTATAACTTCCACTAGTTACGTGAACAGGCACGTACCACTTTACCTATTTGAATATCGATCTTTTTCATCAAAGAAGTGATTATAGAAGGAAAGGTTCTGGCTATTTTAACAGAGTTAATCTGAGCTTCATGTGAAATAATGGATGTGAAGGTTAAAATCTACCACATTAAAATAAAACCTGTACCCTTTTCATTTCAGTTTCTGATCTATCCATTCTTCTCTTCACACTTCTTTAATTTAACTCGGTGAAGCAAGCCAGCCATTCTGCATCAACATAGTTCCAAATAAAATCTCATTGAAACTCTGGCAAAGTGGCATCCTTATTGCTCCTATCTGTAAACAGGTCTGTTAGAAATTGCCTAGTGCATCAGTTTCTCAGAAGATTGATGTCGATGTCCTTTTTCTCTCTGCTCTGATCTTAGAAGCCTCAACATTCTACGGGCTCAAAATTCTTGCTAATCTTTAATCAGAAGCATTTCAAGCTTCCCTGGAGTAGATGATCTAGCTGTGTCTCTTCTCTCCTTCCTTGCTCCTAACACAATTCAAGTCTCAGCCTCTTTGCATCTTCGGCCTCATACTGCCCACCTCCTCCTGCCTTGAGGCTCACGGAGCAGCACTGCAAATGCTGAGCCTGCAGGCCTTCTCTTACTGCTGACTTACTGCTGTGGAGAACAGCACATCATAGAACCCATTTCCAGAGGGTAGAGGCTCTCCCTTGTCTCTTTAAAATAGTTGACTTTTAGCTACACATGTTGAGGCATGCCTGTCATCCAATTCATTTGGAGGGTTGAGGCAGAATGAAGGCAAGTTTGAGACCAGCCTCAGCAATACAGTGATACCCAGTCTCAAATCTAAAACTGTTTTAAAGGGATGGGGTTATAACTCAGAGATAACACACGCAGACTTAGCATGCAGTCTACTTTGGTGCCTGGGTGGAAAGCCCAAGCCTGAAAAAATAAAATAAAATGGAAAGAAAGAAAAAAAAACCAGGAAAACAGAAAGAAAGACATCTTTTTTAATCAGTTTTTTTTTTTCTTTTTCTGTACCAGGAATTGAACTCAAGGCCTTGCGTTTTTCAGGCAGGCACTTATTCTACTGAGCTATCTCCCCAGCCCCATCTTTTTTAATCTTTAATGTATCTTATATTACATTGTAAATTGTAATGTATATAAATTTAAGCTTTGCATATATATACATACATATATATATATATATATATATATATAATTTCTTTGCTTTATTTTATATCTCCGTGTATCCTACTTGATGATGATTTTTGCTTGTTTACTTTCCCAGTGTTTCTACACAAATACAAACGAACAGGAAGATACACTTATTTCTCTCACATTCTTCTACAAAAGCAGTTATACACTAAACTTTTTTTGCCCCATGAAATGTCACTTACAATTTATGCCTATCTTTTTGTGTTATTTCTGTTGTTTATTTAAGATATAGTCTTGTTATCCAGTTCAGGCTCAAGCTCATTACATAGCGCAGGTGGACCCCAAGCCCCCAGTGATCCTCTTGCCCCAGCTTCCTCCTGAATACTGGAATTACAGGGATGTATCATCAAGTCTAGCTCTACCTGTTATTGTATAAGTATCAGTATACAGATTTCCTCCAGCATTTGTGAGCCAGTGTGCTACAATTAGTGTCTCTATTGCTTCCAATCTGTTTTATATTACAAGTGATGCTATAAAAATGTCTTCAAGTGTCCTTCCTTTGTGTCTGCAGGGTCATAGGAAAGCCATGAGCCTTGCCTTGTCAAAGTATGAATGCCTCTGTAATACTTATGGTTCATGCCTGTCATCTTGCTCAGGCATAACTTTTCTGTAATTTTTTTACTTCTAGCAATGGTGGAAAATATTTTTCCTTTTTGTTTTTACTTATGTTTGCTATGCAGAAATTTTTAAAATAATAAGTTTTTTTCTTTTGTGGCTTTTCAATTTTGAGCCATTTTAGACTTTTTTATATATGACCTTTTTATTAGTATGAATTAATTATACAGAATAATGGATTTCTGCATTGCAATTTCATGCACATGTGTAACACACTTTGCTCATAACCCCCACTGCCATCGTTTACCTTCGCTTCCTCCTTTCCACTGCTTCCTTTTCGATTCTATAAGTTGCTCCTCTACTTCATACCTTCTTTTTTTCTAGATTCTACATCCAATGTGATACTTGTCCTTCTTTGTCTGGTGTAGTTTGCTTAGCACAATGATCTCTTGAAAGGAGCCCACTGCAACCAAGCTTCCAGCACTTGGTACTCTAACTCCACTCTTGAGCAGCGCCTACTGTGGCCGCATCAGTGAGCCCAGTCAGCACTGCTCAGGGCCTGTTGTCTTATTGAACCAACAGGAGTTGGCACAATGAATACTCATGACACAAACAGAAAAGCTACCAAGGGGTTCTATGTAACACCTTGTTCTTTCTGCCCAGATTGTCATCTCTCAGACTTACATAGGAGCCAATGATCATCTAGGATATCAGCTATTTCTATGGTTTAAATATTACCTTCTAGAATAAACCATTCACTTACTTCTGGGATATCTGTAGGCCAAATTTGTGAGTGTGAACCTGTGATTCTAAGTTTACTGTTTTGTCCTGAAAGGAGACTTCCATCTCCCTCTATCTTGTCTAATGCACACATATATACAGTTTACAACAAACTTTAATCTATCCTAGATTCCAGGAAACACACTTTTTGAAGAAAATATTTAACCCATTATTATACATCTGTTTTCATAAAATGTTAAAATGCATGGGATTCTTGAAAGCTGAGGTCCTGTATAACGAATTATTTAATTTTTCTAAAGATCTTCTATAGTCCTTTGAGCATAGCAGGTGCATCAAAACAGTTATTAATTTAAGGAGCATTTTTAAGCACAACAACTTCAAAATGAGAACTTTTGTACTAGGACAAGGGGTATGCAGATGTATGTCATCACAGATACCCCATCCTGATTATTGTGCATATAATAAAGATACTCTTAGCATGAGGTTTCTAAATGAAATGTTTCTATAAATACTGTAGCTTGAATTATCTCCATTTCATTAGTTTTAAGAACCCAAGCAAGAATCTACTGTAAAGCATCATTCATGGTAATGCTGAAAAGCTACATCCTCTGTTTCCTTTGTGATATAAAACATAAACACACCAGAGGCTGAGCATAGAAGATGCAAATCTAAACTCAGTTTCTGAAGAAGAGGCAGTATTATTCAGTGTTAAAGTCCTGCATTATAAAATAAAATCATCTAGGTCATATTTTTTTCTCTAAAAATAACAAGTAGGAAGAATTTCAAAAAGTCAACCAAAGATAATAAATTTCAAAATGGAAATCATTTTTAATGAAACAATGACAAATGGAAGGAAGGGTCTAAGATAACTTCCACTACATATGGAATATTATGGAAAAAAATGCCAAATGGTCTGCACTGGGTGGAAAACAGGTGAGCTTTAACACAGAATTACTGATGGAGCCGTGCACCTATCCTTCCTAGAAAATTAAGTCCTCATTTACAGATAGGCCTGTCAATATAATTTCAAGACAACATTTGAAAGCTTCCCAAGCCTTTGATTTTTATTTACTTCATCAACTCTTCATTTCATTAGTACCTGTACAGTTAAATATAAACTACATGTCCCAGAAAATTATACAAAATAAATGAATGCAACCATAAATGTACAATTATTATCTCTCAAAAACCGCTTACCATATTTCTTTAATTAACTCAGTTTCATGCTTCCTGCATTGAAATGAGACAGCTTCCTGTAATTTCATATCCACCCGCCTGAGCTATTATCATCACTCACCAGGATTGTAGCTTCCTCACTGGTCTCCCAGTTCTGTTTTTATGCCTCTCAAATAAATTCTTCATGAACAGCTAATGTGGGCTTTTCTTTTCCTATTACTTTTTATTACAGAACAACACACATACACAAAAATCCAAATATGAATATATTCTATTGTGTTTTCACAAATGGAAAACACCAGTATAGTCAAGAAAGAACATTGCTAGAGATAGCATGTTTATCTTGCCTATTTTTATGCTTTTATAGATAAATTAATGTAGACTGACTTGTTTTTGCTGGGGATTATGATTATAAAGCTAATACAGGTTTCTATGTGCAGGTATTATTTAGCATTGTATGCATAATATTATAGACTTTATATATTTATCCACCAATAGTATTTACATTATTTACTTGTTCAACCATAAATTCCTATTTACACTAGGCTCATGGGTGCTTTCCCTTTTGAGCCTATTATGCAATATTGCACCCAGCAACATTTCTGTTCATATCTTTTGAAAAGCATATATATGTCTTGCTATTACATGTGTACATAAAAATACACTAAATAATGTATTCATTCAGTTTTGCTGCATACTATCACTTTGCCAAAGTTTGCTAACAATTTATACTAATGGCAACATATAAATGAAATTTGCAACTACTTCAAAACTTTGCAGCACTTAACATTGTCAGTTCTTTTCCCTTTTATCTTTAGTTTCTTTTACATTTTTTCATAAGTGTGTGTAGTTACATTTCATTTTGTTTTCAACTTCTCAAGCAGCTAGTGCAAGTAAACCCATTTTCATATGTTTACTGGATACTTAAATGTGCTCTGAGATGTTATCATTTTTCTTGTGAGTATATCTGATTTATTCACTAATTTTGAGTCAGACATTATGAGTTTAATTGATTAAACATGTGTACTGTAAGTATCCACGTCCTATGATTTGTGTTTTCACTCTTACTGATATTTTAGCAACATAATCTTTAAGTTATAAACTGAAGGACCTCTTTATCACTTTTATGGAAAATATTTTATGTGCCATATAAAAAGATGCTGTCCTTTAAATGCTTTGTTGTAGTACCTATTACATCTATAGCAATAAATTATCTAGAATTGACTCTTTGGTTTGCTGTACGGCAGGGACAAAGATAAATTTTTCAAGTTAGATATCAGATAATTCAACTTTTGTTGAAAAGAAAATCTTTCAATCACTGCATTGAAATTTTACTCTTGTCAAAAATCAGGTTACAATTGACAGATGGGTCTCTATCTTTTCTCTTACTTAGCTTTCCCATCTTTGGTTCAATCTTTTACTTCCTTAATTGTCATGCTTCATAGCAGCTCTGACCCTTAATAATTGCGTCCTATAACTATCAATTTCTCTTCAGGATTCTTTGTAACATTTTTCATCTTTGCATTTCCATACAAATTTTAGAATTGTGCATCAATTTTCTGAGGAAAAAGGCAGAGTTTTGATAAAACTGAAGTCAATGAACATAAATTTTAAAAATTCTCAATAAAATACTAACAAACAGAATACAGCATATCAAGATGATATCATATATCATGACCAAATGGGATTCATCCCAGGAATCCGGGGATGGTTTAATATATGCTAATTCATACATGTAATAGAACACATCAACAGAGCCAAAGACAAAAACCACATGATCATTTCAATAGATGCAGAAAAAGCTTTTGACAACACTTATTCATGATAAAAAATCTATAAAAAATCAAAATGGATGGTCTTTACCTCCACCTGATAAAAGCCATCTATCACAAATCCAACAGCCATCATACTAAATGGACAAAATTGAAAGCCTTCACTTTAAACTCAGGAACAAGACAAGGATGTCTACTGTCACCACTCCTATTCGATATAGTTCTGAGTACATTTGCTAGATCAATTAGACAAGAGAAAGAAAAGGAATAACGATTGAAAAGGAAGAAGTAAAATTATCATTATTTGCAAAAAAAATGATACTGTACACAGAAGATCTCAAAACTCTACTAAGAGACTTGTAGATTTAATAACCAAAGTCAGTAGTGTAATAGGATCCAATGAACACTACAAAATCAATAACATTTCTGTACATAATGAGCACAGAGAGAGAGAGAAATTATGGAATGCACACCTTCCACAATAATGCCTAAAAGAATAAAATACTTAGGAATCAATCTCACAAAGGAGGTAAAGAATTTATACAGCAAAAAATATAGTTCTCTGAAAAAAGAGATTAAAGAGGTTTTCAGAAAATGGAAATATATTCCATGCTCCTAGATAAGAAGAATCAACATTATGAAAATGGCCATACTCTCACAACTGTTATACAGATTCAATGCAATCCCAATTAATATATCATTAGTATATCTCACCGATGAATCCAAAATTCATCTGGAACCAGAAGAGACCTAGAACAGCAAATGCAATCCTGAGTTAACAAAGCTAAGGTAGGAGGCATCACAATCCCTGACTTGAAAGTATACTACTACAAAGCTACTGTGATAAAATCAGCGTGGTACTGGCAAAAATAAAATAGACACAAGGATCAATGAAACAGATTAGAAGATGCAGACACAACTACAAACACACTCAACCACCTTATCTTTGACAAGGGTGCCAAACATGTTCACTGTAAGAAAGTAACTTCTTTAATAATCATGCTAGAAAAACTAGCTTTCCACATGCCGAAGGCTATAAACAGACCCATGCCTATTACCATGCACAAAACTGAAGTCAAAGTAGATCAAAGATTTAATTAAATATTAAAACCAAAATACTAAAACTTCAGGAGGAGAAAGTAGGTAGAAATCTTAAGGACATAGGATGAGGTAGAGAGTTCATGAACAAAAATCAAACTGCATTGGAAATATTTCAAAAAATCAACATTTGGGATCTCATCTTATTGAAAAAATTCTGCATGTCAAATGAAATCACCAACAGAGTTTAAACAAGTGCCACAAATTTGGAAAAAAATTATAGTGGACCCTCCTGCAGACAAAGGACTTATATCCAGATCATATAAATAATTTTTTTTAAAAAGATACATCCTAATTCAAAGACTCAATCCAATCATGAGTATCTAAAATGAATACATACTTCTGAGATGAAGAAATACAAATGGCAAGTATATAAATGAAAATGAGAAAAACAACAGAAATTGTTGGTCATTTATTTATATTTATTTATCTATTTATATTTTGTATTTTAGGGAAAGGACTACAGGGTCTCACTCCACAGATCTGACTCATAGTGATTCTCCTGCTTTCAGCTTCCCAACTCCTGGTATTACAGGCTCCTGCCACCACACCCAATCTTAATCACTGTCTCAGCATACCCTGGGGGTGGGGCCAGCTTGGCAGGGATCAAACCATTAACCTCTGCATCTGCCTAAGCAAGGGCTTTAATCTGCTGAGCTATCCGGCTGGCCCTCAAATGTATTTTCTATATCAGTACAGATAAATCAATGTTTTTATTACTTTATAAACAAAGCAAAGACCTCAGAAATAAGGGAGAGTATACCATTCATAGGATGTACTCCATACACTCAATAAATTCTCACAAGGAAGGCTCGAAACACAGGCAGCATTCAAAAGTTTTCCTCATGATGCTGCCTTAGAGAAATAAAACATTCCTTCTGGAGAAAGTTTTCTTTCCCCTCTTTGTCGAGACTTTTTTTTTTCACTTTTATCCTTAGTCCCCACGCCCACCCCAACTTTTTTTCCATAAACTTGTATAGTTACATTGCTGCAAAATTCAGCAAGATAAGCATTCATGAGGGACCAACAATGGGAAAAAACAAGGCTTTTATTGTTGACTGGACCACTATCTGATACAAAATCATGGATGACCAGAGTACTTTGTACTGGGTTTTTATACATTTATAAGTAACCATGCTAACCACATTACCTCATTTTGGAATTTTACAAAAATGTCACATTGTTGACATTTTCCATAGGTTTGTTAGTACAGCTAAATTTTATTTCATCTATGATTTGTTTTAATTGTTTGTTCCTTAGGTTAATAATTTGTTTTCCTGGGGCTGGTGAGATGGCTCAGTTGTCTAAAGCACCCACTTAGAACAAGTTAAGCTTAAGCAAAGCACAGGGACCACGGTTCAATCCCCCAGCACCACATGCCAGCCAGCCCCGCCCCCAGGTGGGCTGAGCTGGCCACACACACACAAAATAAATAAATAAATAAATAAATAAATAAATAAATAAATTTAAAAAAAATAATTTGTTTTCTTGTTGTGGATTTATAAATAACTAGGAGGGAAGGGGTGAGGATTGAATCCATCTGAAGTTTAATTGACTTCTAAAATAGAGTTAAGGGGCTGGGGAGATAAGTCAGTGGTCTAAGCACTTGCCTGGCAAGCTCAAGGACATGGGTAAGATCCCCAGTAGCACACGCTGTGCCAGTGCTGAAGCCCAGGGTACCCCGTGCAGGATACTAAAACCAGGCATGGTGGTATATGCTTGTAGTCCCAGCCCTGGGGAAGCTGAGGCAGGAGGATCACCATGAGTCTGAGCTGTGTAGCAAGACCCTGTATCAAATGATTAAATAAATAAAAGATTAAAAAATAAAATGGAGGGCCAGGGAGATGGCTCAGTGGAATAAGCGCTTCCCTGGCAAGGGCAAGGGTCTGAGTTTAATCCCTGGTTCCA
>NW_004524627.1:2597231-2617254 GCF_000260255.1 Octodon degus | reverse complement strand
AAATAAATAAATAAATAAAATGGAGTTCTTAAGAAATGGAGTCTCTCTTGCGATATCAGTTACACTTCACTTTGGTTTCAAATTTTATTTGTCTGACAGCTAATGAAAGTAGTCTCTGTGCAAAAGGCAGGAAGGCCTGACCATCTTCTCACTGATCTGCCTTCCCAGAGGCAGGTCTGCCCCACTGAACCTGTCTTAGATCTCCTTGCCTTTGTCTGGTACAGAGTGTGTGGTGGCCTCACAGGCTATTAAATTTAATATCATATCCATGATATGATAAAATTTGTATTTATTCTTTCTTCTTGATTCCTGGCACAGACCTTTAAAAACTTTTGGAATGTTCTGAGTAACAAACATTCTTTGTTAAACATAACTAGCTCCTTTAACCACACCAACATTTATTCTAAAGAAGTGATTCATATTAGTTTGGCTTATTGCTTGTTTACTGCTATAACTAAACACCACAGATTGGGTAATTTATAAAGCAAAGAAAGGCCAGCCAAATAGCTCAGCACACTAAATCACCTGCTTAGGCAGAGTGCAGTGGCCAGGGTTCGATCCCAGTGTGCCGTGCCAGTCCCACCCCCAGGGTGTGCTGAGACAGTGATTGAGACTGGGCATGGTGGTGCGTGCCTGTAATCCCTGCTCTTGGGAGGCTCACCACAGGGGGATCACTACAAGTCTGATCTACATAGTGAGACCCTGTTGACCCCATAGACCCTGGACTAAATAAAAATAAATAATAAATAAAAATAAAGCAAAGAAATTTATTTTTTACTATTCTGAAGGTTAGAAAGCTTAAGAGTAAGAGAGTGCATCTAGTGTGATCCTGCTTGATGATGGATATTCTCTACAGCTCAAGATGGCCAAAGAATCAAATCAAGCTTTCTCACAGAAGGCTCCTTTCTCTACAAGGCCACTAGGTCAAACATGACCTCATCTAATTCTAATTGCTTCTCAAATGCCCCAACCTCTATTACCTTTAACAACTGACTCTGGGGATTAAGTTTCAATGTGAGTTTGGAGGACAAAACTCTTAGCCCATAGCCCTCATGGTGTCTCCCTTTATATCCTCAAAAGGACTCTTAGCAGCAGCCAAATAAGACAACCTATTGATCTTGGATTTTCCAGTGTCTGATAATATTATCATAAAATATGGTTTACTGTTTAGGACACCCAGTTTACATATCATTTTGTTAGGGAAGCCTCCTTAGAGGCTGACTCCTGGGGCCCCTGCTTGCAGCTAGCATATGAAGCAGAGATGTCTTTGAAAGACTGATTTTAATTTGTGCTGTTTGTCCTTCCCCAAGATAGTGTCTTAATGAAAGTAAACTATAGGTGTTCAGCTTATAGCAAAGAACTATTGTCAGATTTCATTGTCAAAAGTGTAAAACTCTTAAATTTCCTTTTTGCAGCATTCTAGAGGTACAAAACTGGAAAACAGTGATATTTGTTCCCTGACATTCATATCTGCTATAACATGAAGTTTCAAATTGTTTTCAGTTCCATTGGCTGCATTCCTTAGCTATATTCCTAGCACCTACGACACAGCTAGCACATAGTATGGATACGCAATAAATATATGTTGTATAAACAATGAAACTATAGCTTGTTTAAATGCTGCCAGACATTTTTTAAATAATTTTTCCTTAGCTAATGTGATACTCAATTTTCTTGGCTTATTAAATATAGGTAAGACTACTTCAAAACTCCAATTTCGAAGTATAGCAAAACTTTAAAATGTACACATATGTACTTTATGTGTTATCTTGCACTGACCTTTATGCAATATGTGTCCATTTGTAGATCAGTTCATACACATACGTACACCCCTTACTAAACATTTTGTAAACTAAATAACCTCCCAGTAATTTTGGGACTAGAGGCTGGGTCATGTGACACAGCAGGTTTCTCTTTCTTCTCATGCTGGTTTTCCTCTGGATCATTCCATCTATGATGTACTAATACCAGGTCACATCCATGCCCTACGGAGACTCATTTTCCCGAGTGAACTAATCAAAGCATTTTCCAAACAAAGGCAGCTTGTTGTCTAAGTTGCATCTTCCTAACAGCCATGAAAACTCAATTTTCTCCCTCATTACATTTTCCCGTGAGCAAAACAGTTATAGCTTCTTGCAAATTTATTTTATTAATTCTCTGCTTGAACCTTAGATGGGTAAAAGAAATAAGCACAGTGACACAGGTCTTACTCGCTTGGCCGAGATTACTTCTTTTCTTCAAACCTGGGGATAGGCAGAACTCTCCTTTGAAGTTCTAGAAGGATGTTGTTTCCAGAATTTTCCCTGTAGTTTACAACTTTCCTCCTCGTGGATATCACTTGCCTCAGTGGACTTTCTTTGCATTCAAAGCCATTCAAGGGTTTTGTGAGTATGGAGAGTTGCTGAGAAAAGGTCAGAAGCACTGGACTAAAAGATAGGTGGTTTTGATTTGTAACTTAAGAATTTAAAAAAGCAAAATACTTCCCTTAATCAACTATCATCCAGAGTCTTTTGACCTCCCCCTCAGCTTTGTTCATGACACAAAGCCCACAGCTCTACGTCTAACCCCACACACAAAGAAAGTCTCAAGGGCGCATGCTCCTGTCTGCACCTCCTTTCTTTGCTCCAAATATTATCTAAAGATCACTCACCAGCAGAATTTCATTCTATGACCAGACTCCCTATAAAATGTGTTTTCTCTGCACTTGCCACATACAGGCAGCAGCCTGCTAAGTGCCCATGTGGGGTCCTTCATTCCCAAAAGTCCCACTTCTTATAACATTTCACACACAAGACATTGGCCCAGCCAGTCATAGGGTTTATTTCTCAGGATGGAGAGGAAGATCTTTATATTTCTACTACCTCAAGGCTTATTCATTGTATATTATATCAAAGATGCAGGCGTGCCCATGACATCTACCACCCTAGCCTGAATGAAGTCATCAGTTCTAACTCTACTGAGACTTTCCTTTTCCATGTCTCTTGGCATAGTTTCACTAATATTGAGATTGAGTTCATATGTAATTGTGGCAAAATTTTTTATTTAACAAAGTACATAGATCCTTTAGCCTATCTTCAAAATGAGTGTAGACATTGAAGTCCCTGAAACTTTCCATATTATTGATGCTGGTGGTATAATCAGTCACTCTGCTCAGAAAGAGCCAAATGTGTTATTGAATTTCTGATCCTGTATACTTACGAGGATAGTCCATGAAAGTTTTCTATCATCCTTTGCTGTTCTACCTTTGAGTCCTGACACTTTATAGATACTGTAAAAGAGAAAGGGATTATTCAAAGGGAAAGAACAATTGGGTTGACAAAAGGAAAAAAGAAAGAAAGAAGCAAAGGAAAAAGGCATATTTATGTGTATAAAATCAGATAGCTTGAATAATTGAACCTCTGATCTGCGAGTCTATTAAAAGGAACGGTTAAGGGTCTGGGGAGATGGCTCAGTAGAATAAGCACTTCCCTGTCAAACGCAAGGGCCTGAGTTCAATCCCCAGTTCTGAAAAAAAAAAAAAAAAAAAAAGGAACAGCTAATGATTAAATTGTTTTTTTCTCATTTTTAATTTCTTCTAAAATTTTTTTACCAATTTTGTATGCTTATATCTGGTTTCCTAAACAACTAATTCAAAAAAATTATGCAATATAATACCATCATTGATTTCCTACTATTTTTGTTTAGTGAAATTCTGTATCACTTATAATTTTTAATCATTTTTATTCTGTTTATGAATTAAAAAATAATCATCCATCAGAATCCAGGGGAGAATGGTTGTAAGACAACACCCCACAGAGGGAATCAATACATGCTTAAATCCTTTACATAAAATGACACACTTTTATATAACCTATGCATATCTTTTAAATAGTTTAAATCTCTAGATCATATCTTTAATTTTTTTTGTTTTGTTTTGTGGCACCTGGGACTGAACTCAAGACCTTGTGCTTTCCAGGCAGGTACTTATGCCACTGAGCCAACTCCCCAGCCAAATTAACTTTTTTTTTTTTTTTTTTGCTGTACCAGGGATTGAACTCAGGACTTTATGCTTGCCCTGCAAGTGCTTAATCTACTGAGCTGTCTCCCTGGCCCTTAAATCCCTAGATTACAAATAAACATTAATGTAACACAAATAATATGTAAATAATCACTTAAGTATTTAGGAATTAATAACAACCAAATGTCTGTACATGCTCAATGCGAAAACAACTTTTTTTTAACCTGAAACACTCAGGAATTTTATTTATATAATATTAAGCACCACCACAATTTCCACAGCAAGTTACATACACACAGTCTTCAAACAGCTTCAGGAATTTTGGAGTACCCAGAATGGAGTTTTTTTCAGATGTTATTTACTCTTTCAGGTTCTCATACTATCGAGACAATATGATGTTTGCATATGTGGGTCTAATGTATTTCACTTACTAATACAGTCTCTAGTTGCATTCATTTACCTATAAAAGCCTAAATTTTTTTTTATATAGCTGAACAATACTCCATCAAGTTAGGACCGGTGAGACAGATCAGCAGATTAAGAAGCTGCTTTACAAGTGCAAGGACAAGGGTTTGATCCCACATGCTGCACTGGCCCCACCCCCAGGGTATGCTGAGCCAGTGACAGAGTCTGAGCATAGTGGCTCATGCTTGTGATTCTAGCCCTGGGGAGCCTAAAAGCAGGAGGGTCACCATGTGTCTGAGCTGGCAAGCACAACTTTTAATTTAATTTGTGATCCGAAGTTGATTGAGCCCACAGACACAAAGCTCAAGGATATAAAAATTCAGCTATATATTCTTCTCAACTCAAAATCTTCCCCTCAAGCTTTCGCACAGCATTACTTAGAAGTATCTCTAGTTTATGACAAAGAAATGTCTTAAAGAATACTCAGTAAATGAAGCCATGATAGCTGCTCATTTTTCAGATTATTAATTCTTATTGTGAAGCAATCAGGGACAACTTTGGAGTTTTGCATATCAGCCAGAGATCTTCTCTCTTCACCAATGACAAGCTTATTTTCAAAATAAATAATTTTATGTGTCTTGATGCATATGTCTTTATCTGCTTCCTTGTGGGCAAACTTCACAGATTTTTTCACTCTTGTAGGCTCATAAAAATACCTGTCTCTGTCTGCCAAAGCTGTATCTATTTCCATGTATCCCTCATTTTTAGTCATTACTTACCAAAACACCATGCCCTATGCAGTGGTATTACCCATTCCCTTAAATTAAACAGGCTTGAGTTACATGGCCACTGCATGTCTACTGGCCAGGTGTGCAGAACTCACCTGATACAAATTGAAGATATGTATTATTCATTCATGTTTCCTGGAAGAGCTCTGTATGAGCCAGAGCTCTCCAGAGAAACATAACCAAGAGAATATATATTTATAGAAGGGGGCATTGACTAGAGTAGCTCGCACAATCACCATGTCTAAAACTTTTCCTGATGACCACCTACCTGCACGCTGGAGAGCTGGTGAAGCCACAGTGGCTCAATTTGGTAAGTCAGAAGCCTCAGAAGCGGGAAGGATGGGCAATGGTGCAGACTGCGGCTAGGAACTGGAGGGCCCAGTTTCATCCCCTGGGGCTGCAAATCCCAGAGTCCAAAGCATGAATATGCTGGAGTCTAATGTCCAATGATAGCAGCAGCAGAAAATGTGCCTGTTCCAGGAGGGGGCAGCAGGGGATGAGGTGGTCCCCTTTCTTCTTCCTCTCTGGGCTCTGTGGTCTCAAGCCCATTTTTGTTCTCCACTCAGTTTGCTGCCCCACACCAATCTTCTCTTGGAAAGACTCGCAATCACCCTCTTGGGAAATAAAGATTTTCCACGTCTCTAGGCATCCCTCAATCCAGTCAAATTGACACTCAAAGTTAACAAACACCAGATCCCTAAAAGCAGTCATGTGACAGCTGAGGTCCTTCCAACCTTGGTATGAGAAGAAAGTAGCTTCAACCAGTAAGTCTAGGATATGGAAAATTTTAATCCTCCCAGAGATTTCCCTTTACTCTTCTGTTTTAATAGTTCTCCTCTAGTCAGGGATCCTGAACTCTTGTATGCGGTTCAGTTTCATCCTATGACAATCTAGATGCAATTCCAACATACACACAAGGTCTTCAGAGCTTTAACCAACTTAGGTTTTTTTTAAATACTGAGAACTCATAAGGAGATTCTAATCTTGAGTCATGTGCAGTCTTATGAGATCATCAGGACTTCCTCCTGCTCATCCCCATCTTCATCTCTTTCTCACTCTTTTCTCCTCATTCTGAAGAACAAACAAATGGCTCCCATTGTCCCAAGCAAAGTAGCTTTGCTCTCTTACACAATATACTCAGTAAGTATTCCACATATAGGATTTTCCTAAGTCAATTTCCTCCTTATATTAAAAAGATCTGTTTATTGTAGGTAGAAAAATAAATACATTTATTTATTATTTGTGCAAAAAAGCAATGAAGAAAGTAATTGTCAATCAAAATTCCAACAAACAATGACAGGTACATTAGCAGTTTGATGAATCAAATTTTGATCTTTTTTATAAAAGACACACAAACAAACGGCATCATGTCAGAAATTACAACGTTTTTGTTCTTTTGTATCATTAAGCTTCATTCTTTCAGTATTGTACATGATATAATATCAATAAACATGTAACATTCCATTATGTGATTTTTAAAAATTTATTTAGCAAGTATTCCACAATTGTTAAATATTTCGTTTTTCTAAATGTTATTGCTATATTCAGTGCTATAAAATGATATCTCATAACTTTTCACATGCAGAGATATGTTTACAATGTCTTTTAGCTGTAAACACAAATATCAGTATGTTTGGTCCTCTAAAAAAACTACACAGTTAAAAAAATTGGTGTTTACAAATGGAATATACTCAGTACAAACTAAAAGAATGCTATATATTTTTAGCAACATATTCTTTAAAGATTGTCTCAGAGTCTTTTTTTTTATTTTTTAAGCAAAGCAACGTATCACATACCGTGATGGATTCACTGATAGATTTTATTTGAAGCATGACAAATAACTATCTATAGATAACTCAGAGCAAACCAGTAGCAGAATTTGTGATACTTGTTTTATCAACTAGGAGAACAGATTCCCAGAAGCAATTCTTCTTCTGTTTTAAGGGAAATGAACTTTCCAGTGCTCTAGCCACAAGGGAATGCTCCCTTTTAGAAAACCAAAGCTTTGAAATCTTGAACAATCTGTGCACTAAAAGAATAGAGTACCCACAATCTGTGTTTGGGATTTAAAACAGAAGTCTTAAATTTCTTCATGAACCCACCAAAGAATAGTTTACTACATTAGAAATCTTCTCCAGATTTTCTCTGATCATGGTTCTTAAATGTTTTCGTAGTAAAAATTATATACACACACTTGGACATATACAAACTCACACTCAGCTATATGCATATAGAAATTAAAATAAATTGAGATACGTACATGTATATAGAGAGACAGATTTAAAACTGCTTTAGTCAATATGGGAAACTAATAAAGTGCTAATACAATGTTTGTATTCTTGTGTCTTCACTAAAATAATTATTTTTTCTATATTAAAGGAAAATAATGGAAATTATGTTAAAGTTTAAAATAATATTTACCAGTGTGTAACTTTTAAAATAATTTTATTCTAATAAAAGTTTTAACTTTCCTAACAGCTGAGTTTGATTTTTCTGCTGCAAACATTTTTTACGTTTTTTTTTTAATTTTTATTTTTTTGGTGGTACCAGGGATCAAACTCAAGACCTTGTGCTTGCTAGGCAAGCACTTATTCCACTGAGATCTCTCCCGGCCCCTGTTCGAAAGTTTTAGACCTCTCTATCAAATAAAAGTTTTCCCCATTTGTGATCAAAGACAAGTTTAAAATGATATTGAATATACAGGCTGGCAAGTGTATCTCTGTTTTCCTTGGTTTTGATTTTATGTTTCTTTTGCATTAGTTCTTAAATACACCATTTATTTATAATCTGTATCAGAAAATGTTGTAGGAAACCTCTCCAGAAAGGATAAATTAAATAATTAAAAACACTAACAATGGAAAAGCCTTTGTCCCTTTTTCATCACTTATTTTGCCTAAATAGAAGACAACACTAATTATTCCCCAATAAATTAAAACCAAAATTTATGTTTACACTTGACCAAGTCCGAAGGGTAATATAATCTAAAGATACATTTCCATTGTTTGTAGTATGATTTGAGTGGAAGGTCATCATGTTATTCTCTAAAAGGAAGAGAAAAGAAAATCAAATTGTGTACCATTAAACATTTCCTGAAAACTTCCCCTCATTTTTGTTTTTAATTATACTCTCCCAACTATGGCATTTAAAACAAAGTAAGCTTAAGTGAATGCCCTTAACAAATTACTTTACTCTTCCAGTGTAGCTATATGTATATCTATGTATCTATGTTTCTAAATCCATAGCTACAAAGATACAGAACAAATAAATCAGAGAGTGCAAATTGTGATCCCTTTAGTTCAACCCAAAATACCATCAGGATATTTTAAGAGAAAGTACTGCTTAGAGTGATTTATCAATGTAATTACTAGAATTAATGACTACCTTTATTCTACTGTATCCAGAGAGCATTATAATAAGAGCCAAACAACAAATACAGAATGTGTGCATATTAAAGTAGGGAATGAGAGAGGAACACGAAGTCAAGAGATTCTGATAGTTGCATATAATTAAACTGTGAAAGTATTCTGAAGTTTTCCTACTGACTTGTGTTTTAGCAGAAAGGCAAAGAAACAGATTGCCTGAAGGCCAAAGAAAGGACATTTCAGACAGGGCATAGTAGATAACGTATACATGGTAAAAATACACTTATTTCTGCCTAAACCTTGCTAACTTGGGCCTTACCTAATATAGAGAAGTATTGAATGAATACCTCTAGTCATTTAGCTCTTAAAAGTAAGGCGAATTTGTTCTCAGACACAGTTTTCCGATAGTTTGCCCAAAAGTAGTTTCTGCTTCTTTTCACACAGACTATAACACTATTGATTTTTGTAAGCTTTGCAATTTCTATTTTTTCTGTCTACCATCTCTTTCATTCTTTGGTTTAGAACTTATCTCACCTGCTGGGCACACTACCAATGGAAACATTTAATCTGAATTTCTGCTATTTTCCATCTGGGTCTTGAAGAAGGAAAGTTAGTTTTATTCTCTGTTAATTTATATACTGAAAATAATGTTAACATGTTGCAGAAGGAATTGACTCAAATTATTTTGAGATAACAAAATAGATTTTCATGAAGGAGTTAGAGTATTATTGGCCTATTGTTTACTATGACATCTGTGTGCGCAAATTGACTACTTTGCAAATTGGTCTGCTGGACTTAGGAATTAGAGGAAAGCTAAGACAATATTTTAGGCACCTTTTTACACAGTGCTGTAATTTTTTCTCATTGTAATATGCAATACAGCACTGTAATTTTATGTTCTGTTATACATTACAGTATTGCATGTAAGAATTAAGCAAATAAAAGCAAAGTCATCAAGTTAGAGATGCCTTTGACCATTTCTTGTACTGAATACTGTAATTTGCATACCATATAAAATTTCTCATTTAGCAACCAATTCATTTAATGATCTACTCACAGGAATGAATTTGAGTATTAACTGAAGAGCATCTATATGCATATGACTGATACGTTATGAAGATGAGAGGAAAGATGCTTTGATTTTAAATGATAGGAAAATATAATTAATACTTTAAAGACTAAAAGCAAAAAAATATAATAATTTGAGGTTTAACTAATAAAGTGCATTTTATTTTTTATTTTTATTTACTTATTTGTTATGTATTTAGTACAGGGTCTACAGGGTCTCACTACATAGATGGGACTCATATTGGTCCTCTCGATGTCAGCTTCCCAAGTGCTGGGATCACAGGTGTGTGTCACTATGCCCAGTCTCAATCACTGTCTTAGCGCACCCCTGGGGGTGGTGCTGGCAAGGCACGTCAGGGATTGAACCCCCGCCGCTGTGCTCTGCCTGAACAGGCGCTTTAGTCCACTGAGCTATTAAAGTACATTTTAAAAATGAATTATTGTGTAACTTTTTCTTGAACTCACATTTTTTTTCCATTTTCTTTTTTAAAAAAAAATAAATAATGGTAAAAAAAAATTAGATACTACACTTGATCTTAGCCAAAAGGCCAAGAAGTGATAAAAAAAAATAGAAACTAGACAAAATTTCATTAAAGTAATAGGATTTCAACAATGGTTGTATTGTATAATGTTATCTTTAAATTAGTTGTTTAGGTTACCAGATATAAACCTACAAAATTAATATAAATAAATAATTAAATAAATAGTAATTAGAATAACTTAAAATGGAGAAAAAATAAATTTAAAAATTAAGCTTTAACTGTTGCTTTCAAAACACCACCAGAAATCCATAGTACAATTATCCAAGCTATTCTGCATATATACATAAATATATATCTTTTTCCTTTTATTTTTCTATCCTCTTCCTCATCCTAGTTTTTACTCTCACTGAGCAGATTCTTTCTCTTTCACAGTATCTATTATACCGTCCAGATTTTACTTACTCTTTTAGGGTCTCACACTGGTGAGATAATATGACATTTGCAAATGTGGGTCTGATTTATTTCACTTACCAATATAGTCTCTAGTTACATCCATTTCTCTATAAAAGCCTCCAATTTATCCTTTGTTATAGCTGAATATTACACTATTGTGTAAAAATGCCACACCTTTTCTATCCATTCTTCAGGTGGTGGGCATTTGGGTTGTTTCCAAGTTTTAGCTATGACACATTGTACTGCTATAAACATGGTGTACATACGTTGCTGTGGTATGATGTTTTCAGTTCTCTTGGAGAAATACTTAGGAGGGGTATAGTTTGCTTGAATGGGACCTCCAGTCCTGCCTCTTTGAGGAAACTCCACATTGATATCCAAAGTGCTTGTACCAGTCTGCATTCCTGCCAACAGTAGAGAAGGATTCCTTTTGCCCCACAACCTCTTCAGCATTTGTTATTTTATTTTTTTTTAATTTTTTTCCTGTATTTTTGGGAAGGGTCTACAGAGTGTTCAGGGTATCACTACTAGATCACTCATAGTGATTCTCCTGTTTACAGCCTCCCAAGTGCTGGAACTACAGGCACGAGCCACCATGCTCAGTCTCAATCGCTATCTCAATGTGCCCTGGGGCAGGGTTAGCACAGCAGGCCCAGGGATCGCACCCCCAGCCCCTGCGCCTACTTACACTCACTTTAATCCAGAGCTGTTCGGCTGGCCCTAGCATTTGTTATTGATTGACTTCTTGATGATAGCCATTTTTTCTGGGGTGAGATAGAATCTAAATAGTGTTTTAATTAACATCTTTTTAATGATCAACAATGTTGAACATTTTTTCATGTATTTATTTGCCATTTGTATTTCTTCATTTGTGAAGTGTGTATTTATCTCAGCTGACTATTTTTTAGACTAGGTCTTTGAATTTTGGAGCCCTGACGTTTTAAAATCTTTATATGTTCTAGATAGAAGGCCTGTGTCAGAAGGACAGTTGGCTATAGCATTTTCCCAATTTGTGAGTTTTCTTTTTACTCTGTAGGTGGTTACTTTTGACAAGCAAAAACTTTTCAAAAAGATGAGATCCCAATTTTTGATTCATTGAAGTATTTCCTGTGCAGTTTGGTGTTTTGAACTCAAAATCTTAAGAATTTTTAAAAAGTACATTTAGTGGCCAATTATTTTCAGTCCTCAAAGATTTCTTTGTAATCTGGAATTATAAATAATCTCAATTTCTGCTTCTTGTTTCATTTCATTTGGTGCTTTGTTTTTCTAAATTTTAGATAAGGAAATAATATTTTATTTTGAACATTTTTATCAGGGTTACATAAAATACACATAATTCCATAAGTATAAATTTATTTTCTTATGTGAGGGGTAAAGTATCTTTTTAATCAGAACAGAAAATATATTATATAATGTCATATAATCCTTAGTGGTGAATAAACTTTAGATACACATGTTAGAATTTTCTACTTGCTTGGCTCCTAAATATTTGTTTCAGTTGAAATAATGTAATTTAAGAAATGGAATTGTTAAGAAATTTTTTAAATTTAACTATTGCATCCAAAGAAGTGAAAACCATGGGATCTCATGCATAATTTAAAAATTTTCCCTACATTTCACATTAACAGAGTCTTTATATTTAGTCACTAGAAATATTTGTGTTTAGTGAGATATTCTTCGACTTGATCTTAATTATAAACTATTGAAGAATCCTTAAAACATAAGACATTTAGTTAAAAATTGAAATTAACTACCACTTAGATATAGTTTAGACTTGATTACTGGACACAAGTCTACACAGCCAACATGGATCTAATGGACTCTGTTGGGCATGAAGTAGACTGCAGTGAATCTACACACACTCAGCAGTGAGATCTATCTGAGGAATCCCTGCCCGCACCTCCCATCTTCCAGCTGAATCCAAAATACATTCTTTGCTTAGAAATACTAATTTACTATGCATTAGAAATAATGTACTTCATAATTATTTCAACTACATGAGGAAATCCCTCTAAATAACAATGCTAGTGCCTTACAAGTTTTGGTGAGTTTAACTATTGTGTACTGAGATTTGAAGGCAGGTTACTTTTAGCAGCTGTAAACATAGCTTTGTCTTGAACTGAAAACGGAAGAGAAAAACCAAGAGGAAAGCAAAGCCTACTTTCTTAAGAGAGTCATCAAGGTGAGTGGTAAGTACTCAACCTCCACGTGTAAGTCAGGATTTCTCTCATTGAGGAAAACAAAGATTTTAAGAAGGAATGAAATGTAAAGGGGGTACAGAGAAAAAATAATTCTCTGTGAAAAGAATAGTCAATTTTATTTGTAGGTAGAGCATGGACTTAACAATTAGTTGCCAACATGAAAGAAATCAAAAAGGGCAGATGGGCCATCACATTTCAATTGGATGGAATTGGCCATATGAATAAATTCCTAAGCCAAAGCCTTGCAGAGAAAGAAGTGTGATAAAGCAGAGTATCTGGTGTAAGTCCACAGAGCTGTTAGGAACATTTCTCACATTAGTGACAAAACAATGAAAAAATAAGACTGAAGAAAATGTGCATATTGGAATGGAAAAGAGAAAAATCTCATGCAGTTTCTTTTAACACCCACAAATTTGAGTGTACCCTGTCATCTGCAGTCTTGAGAAGATCCATTGCTAACAAGGTTTTCCAGGGTGCACGGTATTACATTTTTATAGCTTCCTTTTCTTGCAACAGATATTGCACAATTATAAAAAAAGGTTTTTATTGCAGATTTTATTTTACTGTAAAAGTCAAAGCATTTTCAGGAAATGAGCATAGCATTTTTCCCAAGGGGCTTAGCTAAATGAGAATTTCAGAAAGTGAAATTCTATGAATAATTAAAGATAAAAATAATGGAATAATCTGTTCTGAAAACATAAATTCTGTTCATGTAGATTAAAAATGAAGCATTGAAAGTTATAAAACTATTCAACTCATTTTATGCAAGTATCACTACAGATTCAAATTCATGTAGGAATTCCATTTTTATAGTCTACTGTACACCAACAACACTGTGCTATTTGAGACAGATTCAGCGTGGCTTCCCTAACACTATCTGACTTTTGTATGAACTATAGACTCATTGAAGTAAGCCCAAAACAACAAAAAAAAAAAAAAAAAAAAAAACAGATGATGACAGAAATTCTCCTTTAATGACTGATATGGCTGATTCTGGAAAACATAGTTATTTTTAGAGGATATTTGCAGACAATTTATTTCCTTACTACTGGAACCCAGAAATAAATGGACCTACCTATCCAGCTGTAGGCAGTTGCAAAATGCTGCAAGGCTCCTCCCCAGGCTTTGGACAAGAGCTTTCCCTAAAAGACACATAGTACAGAGGATAAACACAGACCATGAATCTCCTTTAAGCAGCTGGATACCAGGGGAAGATAAGGGGTGAGTGACACATGTCATTCACCTCCACCAAAAATTATCCACCAGAGGATGTCATTCTCCTTGCCCAGAAAAGGAAGTTCCTAAGAGGCTTAGAGAAGGCATGAGTGCAACACTAGTCAGTCCTCTCCCATGGAAGCCAGCATCAGAAGTGAGGAAAAAGCCTTCCCTATATACTTGAAGCTTCTTCCTTCACTGCAGATTATCTGGTTTTGAAAGTAAACAGGCAGACTTTTCACTTCTCCCCTACTAATTCCTACTCCTTGGGTCTGCTACTTACCAATTATTTTCCCTATACTATGATCCAGTGCATAATGGACACCTTCCAGTGTGTCCTTACCCTAAGAAATCTCACCCTTATGAATACCTCCTAAGGCTGGGGAGATAGCTTGGCAGTCTAAACTGGGCTTCGTGGCACATGCCTGTAATCCCAGAGCTGAGGAGGCTGAGACCGAAGAATCACAAGTCTGAGCTGTGTAGGGAGAGCCTGTACCTAATAAATAAATAAATAAATAAATAAATAAATAAATGTTTTTTAACAAAACTTCCTAGACCACCTACCTTCACAGAGACTGTCAATAATTTGTTCTCCTAAGTCACATCATGTATAGACTGTAAATCTTTCACAGAGATACTGATAAACCAAATTAAGAAAACGAAAAGGATAACAGAGAGAAGAAAGAAGGGACTGATAGGAAATGTCTCAGGCGTCTATATAATTATAACACATTTCCTTCTTTTCAGAGTCCTTCCTGACCATTAAAATTCAAAGGAATAGTCCGTTTTGAACTCAATGGCACATTTGGTCATTTACAAGAATTAACCTGGGTTAGTAGGGCCTCAGGAAAATGGAGTCATTCAGAGGACAGCATTGGAGGCTGGCAGCCCACCACGACCTCCACAGTGACCAGAGTGTAGCCTTTTGGTGTCCATCATACATAATGAGTCTATAAAATTATGTATTAATAGAAAACTAGCTCAGCTTTTTCATCTACAAATGTCTTTGTTTTGTAATCACACCTTAAATTTATTCACTGAGCATCAACATTTTGTGGACAAATACTAGTTCTCAGAACCAAGAAAATATTATTTCAGGATCTTCTAGACTTCACTTCATAGTAAGAAGTCATATTTCATTCTAATTATTTATTTTAAAGTAAGTTCATTTTTGGATGATATTACACGTTTTCAATACAATGTGGTTAATATAAATTCGATTTATTCATATTAATTGAGATTTGCTGGGATTATCAAATCTGGCATTCATGTCTCTATTGGTCCTAGAAATTTCTTTCTGCTGTATACTTGTATTTGCTCTTTCTAAAATTCAAATAGCTTATATTCAACCTTTTCTCCAATCACTCAGAGGTGCATAGTGGTAGATTCTGCTTAAACTCTAAAGAGCTGATTAAAAATAAAATATTTCTACAGATATCCTAAGAAAGTATTTAGAGTTTTGAAATTAGTGCTGGCAATGTTTACCTAGAGTTTAGGGTGCTTTAAAATATATATCATTGCTGATATTCAAACATGACAACAATGAATTTATAGATGACTTTTAAGCTCACTCAAATCTTGAAATTCCATTATCATCTTAATTAAATAATATTCAAGCAGTTTTACTGCTTTTTTATTTAAAATATAGAAAAAACATAAAAGGCAATTTCAAAACAGGCTAATAGGACAATAATAATAATAATTAATACACTGCACATTATTATTTTTATGGAAATTATCCAGAGTACAAGATATAGACATGAAACTTAATTTTTTCTTTTCTGCTTTTAGGAGAGGGTGTACAGGGTCTGACTACATAGCTCGGACTCACAGCTGAAAACTCCTGTTTTCAGTCTTTCAAGTGCTGTGGGATTACAGGCGCGTGCCACCACGCCCAGTCTCCATAGCCATCTCAGCATGCAGGGGCGGGGGAGCGGGGGAGGTCGTCCAGGCACCCCAGGAATTGAACCACAGGCGCTGCTCTCTACCTAAGCAGGCATTTTAGTCCACTGAGCTATCAGGCCGACCCAGGCAATAAACATGAAATATTGCCCAAACAATACAAGATCCAAACTTTCTTTTCAGTGAACTAAGAGAAACTAGGTGTATAACTATCTTAACTATCTTGTCTGTGTATCCATATTTTTTCTATTCCCTTCCTTTCCTTCTTTCCCGTATCCCACTTTCTCCTTTCTACCCAATTTATAATATCTACTGTACATTTTGGATCTTATTTACTCCTTCAGTTTCTCACACTAGTAGACAACGCTATGTTTATAGAAGGGGGTCTGATTTATTTCACTATAAGTATGCTTTCAAGTTGCAGCCATAAAATAAAAGTATGAAGTTTATTCTTCTTTGTAGCTGGGTAGTACTCCATTATCTGAAAAGGCCACATCTTTTTCATCCATTCTTTGTTGGTAGACATTGGGTTGTTTCCAAGATTCAATATTACAAACTGTGCTGCTATAAGCATGGGAGCACATATATCGCTGTGACACGACCTTTTATTTCTCCTGGGAAAATACCAAGAAGCAGAGTAAATGGGTCAAATGGTACATGTAATGCTAGGTTTTAGGGAATCTCCACACTGATTTCCACCATGACTGCACCAGTCTACATTCCCATCAACAGTAGAGAAGTGTTCCATTTTCTGCACAGCCCTGCCAGTATTTGTTATTGGTTGATTGCTTGATGGTAGCCATTATTTCTTGAGTGAAATGGAATCTCAGTGTGGTTTTAATCTACATCTCTCAAATGACCAATGATGTTCAACATTTTTCATGTATTTATTTGACATTTGTATTTCTTCATTGGAGAAGTATATTAATTTCAGATGCCCATGTTTAGGTTAAGTCTGACTTTGGGATGTCTGACCTTTTGCAATTCTTTATGTATTCTAGATATGTCTTTTTTCTGAGGAAAAACTAACTATAACTTTCTTACTCTGTGGATTATATTTTCACCCTGTTGGTGATTTCTTTTGTTGTGCAAAAGCTTTTAAGTAGTTTGAGATCCAAGTTGTTGATCCATTGTAGTATTTTCCATGAGGTCGGTTTTGTCCGTTAAGTCTCTGCCTGCAACTATGTCAAGCTTCCTGCCTGTTTTCTCTTCCAGTAAATTTAGTGATTCTATTTTAATATTTAGATCTTTGATTCATTTTGACTTTAGTTTGGTATATGGTGATACACATGGGTCTAATTCTGGTCTTTCACATGTGGACAGTCAGTTCCAGTCCCTACAGCAACATTTACTAAAGAGACTATTGTTCTTCCAGTGGACATGCTTGTCTCCTTTGTCAAAGATAAGGTGGATGAGTGCATTTGAGACTGCATCTGCAATTTTATTCTGTTCCACTGATCCTCAGGCCTATTTTGTTTCCAATACTTTTCTGACTTTGTCACAGTAGATTTGTAGTATAATTTCAGGTGTGAAATTGCAATGCTCTCTGACTTCCCTTTGTTGCTCAGGATTGCTTTTGCTATTCTGCTTCTCCCTTGGTTCCAAATGAATTTTAGAAATGTTTTCTCTAGATCTGGCAGATAAGATAATGCTATTTTGATTGGAATTGCATTAAATCTGTATAACAGTTTTGAGGGTAGGGCCATTTTTACTGTGCTAGTTCTTCCTATCCATGAACAAATGATGTAGTTCCATTTTTCTGATATCATCTTCCACCTTCTTTTTTCATAGCACTGCAATTTTCAATGAATAGGTCTTTTACTCCCTATAATGGATTGATTCCTAAGTATTTCCACTTTTGTATGCTATTGTAGAGTGTATGCTTTCTCTAATTTGCCTCACTGTGAGTTTAATGATTGTGTACAGGAATGATATTGATTCTTGAGTGTTGAGTATTGTTTTTGTATCCAGCTACACATTTAAATTTGGTTATGAAGTCTACAAGTCTTTTGGTGGAGTTTTTAGGTCTTCTATTATAGAGTATCATATCATCTGCAACTAATGTTAATTAAACATCTTCTTTTCTCATCCTTATTCCTTTTATTTCTTTCTCTTTTCTAATTGCTCTGGCTAATGTATCCAGAACTATATTGCATATGAGTTGTGATAGTGGATATCCTTATCTTGTTCTTGATTTCAAAGTTAAAACTATCAGTTTCTGAACCATTTAGTATGATTCTAGCTGTTGATTGGTTGTAAGTGGCTTTTATCAGATTGAGCTAAAGGTCATCTATTCCAATTTTCTGTAGGGTTTTTAATCATGAACGAGTGTGGGAGTTTGTCGAATGCTTTTTCTGCATCTACTGAGATCATCATGTGATTTTTGTCTTTGATTCTGTTAATATCATGTATTACTTTCATTGATTTGTATATGTTGAACCATGCTTGTCTCCCTGAAATGAACCTACCTTGTCATGGTTTATAATCTTCTTGATGATTTGTCCAGCATGCTGTTTGTCAGTATCTTATTGATGACTTTTACATCCATGTTCATTAGGGAAATGGCCCTGGAGTTTTCTTTTTTGTTTGAGTTCTTCTCTGGCTTGGGAATTAGAGTAATATATGCCTCCATGAAGGATTTTAAAAGTATTGCTTCCCTTTTGATTTTCCTTAAAGACTTTGATCCTTAATGGCACTAGTTGTTCTTTAAATTTCTTGTAAAATTCAACAGTGAAACCATCAGAGCCTGGGCTTTACTTTGTTGGTAAATTTTTAATTACATTTTCAATTTCCTTGGCTGATACTGAGTTATTTAGAATTTTAATAACTTCATGATGAGTCTTGCCATTGCTCTATGATCTGTTGTGATTTCTCTCTTTGCATTCCTAATTGCATGAATATGTATTTTTTCTTTCCTTTCTTTGAAGAGGCTGGCTAATGGTTTATCAATTTTTTTAATCTTCAAAATAATCAACTTTTGATGCATTGATTTTTTTGTATTGTTGGTCTAGTCTCAATTGTATTAATTTCTACTCTTATCTTTATAATTTCCTCCCTCATATGAGCATTGGGTTTGACATGTTCTTCTGTTTTTAGAAGCTTCATGATCAACATTAGGCTTATTTGAGCTCATTCTGTTTTCTTGTAGTGTGAGTTTATCACTATAAATTTCCCTTGTAAGGCTGCTTTCATTGCATTCCACAAGTTCTGGTATGTTGTAACAACTTATCATTTAATGTATACATTGTTTAATTTCATCTTTAATTGTCTCTGTGATCCATTGATTTTTCAGAAAGATATTGTTTAATATCCATATGTTTATGTGGTTTTTGTGATTTCTTATTTTTGTTGGTTTCTACTTTTGTGGCACTATGGTCAGATAATATTCATGGGTTGATTCAAATACCTCTACATTTACTAAAACATGTTTTAGGGCTAATATGAGGTCAATTTTGGATAATATCCAATGTGCTGCTGAGACAAATGTGTATACTGATGTTTGGGGATAGAATATTCTGTAGACATCTACCAGATCCATTTGCTCACAGACTTAGTTTAATTTTGATATTTCTTTGACTTTGTCTGGTTGATCTATTTGTGAGATTAGAGTATTGAGTTTCTCCACTACTGTCATGGTAGTGCTTATTTGTTTTTTTGTTTCTGCTAATATTAGTTTTATGTAGTTCGTTGTGCTAGTACTTGATATGTATATATGTATGATTGTTATCTCTTCTTGGAGTTTGTCCTGAACAAGTACATAGTGACCTCTGTTATCTCTTACGTTAAGTTTGATTTAAAGTTTATATTGTTTGAAAATAGAATAGCTATCCCTAATTTTTTCTGGGTTTCGGTGGCAAAGAGAAATGTTGTATATACTTGACTTACAGTATGGATTTCTGTTGGTGATGAATGTGTTTATTGAATCCAACATATTGTTGGATCTTTTTTCTTGATCTATTCTGCCAATCTGTTTTCTTTGACTGGTGATTTAAAGCCATTCAAATTAATGGCTATGGGGCTGGAGAGATGGCTCAGTGGTCTGAGGCACCTACTTGGAACAAGCTTAGCAAAAGCATCAGGGACCGCGGTTCAATCCCCCAGCACCACATGCCAGCCAGCCCGCCCCCTGGTGGGCTGAGCTGGCCTCTCT
>NW_004524627.1:2578256-2597131 GCF_000260255.1 Octodon degus | reverse complement strand
ATAAATAAAAAAAAATTAAAAAACAAATTAATGGCTATAATTGATATATATTGATTTATCTTTTTCATGTTATTTTTCTGTTCTTGGTTCCCTGTCTTAATTGCTCGTCCTGCCTGGCAGCTTCTTTCTCTTAATATTCATATGTTTGTGGTCTTCAATACCTCTTTCTAATATATCCATCAGAGATTTCTGTACAGCCAGTTTAGTAGCTATGAATTCTTCAGTTTTTCTTTGTCATGGAAGTATATTATTTCTCCATTGATTTTCAAAGATAGTTTTGCAAGATGTGCCAATCTGGATTGAAGATTGTTTTCTTTTAGGACTTGAAATACTCACTTCAAGATCTCTTTGATTTGAGGGCTTGTTTTGAGATATGTGCTGTGATTTTGATAGGTTTTTTTAAATTGATTTGTTTTTTTTCTCTAGCTGCTTTTAACATTCTGTTCTTGTGCTGAAATTTGATTACTATGTGCCTTAGTATAGATTTATTTTGATCATGGTTATTTGAAGTTCTATATGCTTTGTTTATTTGCAAGTCAAATTCCTTATCCATGTTTGGGAAATTTCCTGCCATTATTTCTGAGAAGTGATTTTTTATCTTTTGTGCTGTTTCCAGATTTTTTTTCACTGATTCCAATCAACCTTATGTTCTTTGCTTTATCTTGTAACTGCTGGGATAATTTTTTCATATTTTGCAATTTTTAAAATATCTTTGTTTTCATGGTCACTAGGTACAATCCTCTCTTGTAGACTGACATTCTATCCTTCCCATCATTCAATTTGTCACTTATATTTTCAGTGGAGTTTTTAATCTTTTGGACTTCTGTTTGTATCTGTTTCGTGGATACTATTTATTTCCTATATTGAACCTTCATGGTTTCTATTGTTTTCCTGAGCTCTTCTTTTTTTTTTTTTTAATATGTGTCTGTTTTAATGTTAATCATTTTTTGATTGTCAATTCTTTATTCACCTTAGAAATTATTTTATCTATAGCCTCTGCTACTTATTTTTTCACTCAATTGCTGTCATTTCAGAAAATTCCAGTGTTTGGCTTCTTATTTTCTCTATATTACTGTACTCTGAACTTGTTCTGGGTAGGCTGAGGGTATGGAGTTACCTTCTGCTTCTTTGTCTTATCATTTTTTATTGCCTATTTTTGTATTGTTTGTTTTCTGTGTTGATTCTTATAGGTTTCTCATGACAAATAGCTTTACCTCTAGTTTTGAGAATTTCTTTGAAAATGGCCATTCCACAAGGATATCTTCTAAATGTAGGTTATTCTCAGGCATTGCGTCTGTCTGAAAAACATATCTTCCCAATGTGTTGGGATGTAAATTATTTGCCTCTTTGACTCAACATACAGTCCTTTGGTACTGGATTATGATGATGGTAATGATCCCATTCAATCACAATGTTGTCATACAAAAGAAAAAAAACTGATTACTATAGGTATGGTATTTTGCCTAAAGTAATATAGTTAAGAATGACAATAGTCTCAAGCACAGCATGGATAGTTACAATTGTGGTAACAATTAACCTGATACTGTTTTATTTTTTTATTTTAAAAAGAAGAACAATGAACAATATAGACAATGTTATACAATTTAAAACAAAATTGTATAAGAGTAACAATGTTCAGTATATTGTGCATTTGTATATTTTTGATTTTATAAATTAAATGTTTTGAATTTATTAAACAACTAAATGCATGAAAGTTTGATTATAGGTTAGATATGCAAAATAAAGAAACACAAAATTAAAAATATTTTCTTTTCTTAGGTTAAGACATGAATAATTATAAAATTTTCAGAATATATAAAGAGTAATTTAATTTCCAAACTATAAACATCCACAAATATATACATTTTTCAACTTTTCAAAGGAAAACTACCTTAAAGATTTATGAATATCATTTTTTAATTTTTTTGTATCTTTGAAGTAGTTCAAGATTAAACATGAAAAACAGATCATGTAATACAGACATACACTAATCCTTTCAATGAGCTAATAGCAATTAATAGTATATTTATCTTAACTATTTTGTAAGTTTGTTTGTGTATACATATATTTCTTTTCCTTTCTCCTTTCTTCTTTTATCCTTTACCCCATTTCAGTTTCTCTTTCCTTTTGAGCATATTTTCTTCCCATTTTACAATATCTATTGTACATTTTAGATCTTATTTACACTTTCAGCTTCTTACACTTCTTATATTGGGAAGGAAAGAGTGATGGCACCACCTGGGTCCTTCTTTCTCACTGTCCATGTGCCAAAGTACAATTCTGGGTCATCTGGCTTACCAACTGCTGTTATGTGTGTCCTCACCCAGGACCTGTGGAGTAATCCCCTGGGGAGGTCCAGCTAGGTGTGTCTCACCACCACTGCCTTTGTTGGATGGCTTAGTGGGTCACCAGGGATCCCTCTAATTTTATTTCTAAAGCTTAAGTGTTCTCATAATGCATTAATCTAAATCCCATAGCTGTGTGGTCCCACCTCACCATTCTTTCAAGAATATTAACATTAATTTAAGATGTTCCAGAAGTGTGACCTTGATGTTCACACAGCATGAATGAATGTTGATATGAATAGTACATGACAAAATTATTTTAGATTTCATCTGTACTCCTATGAAGATTTAATCACTTTAAAAGTGGTTTAAAGAAGCAAATCTCCTTTCTTTGAGAAAGTGTCCCCATTTATTACTTTGCAGATTTTTCTTTTAATTTTGTCTAGTTGTACCATTGTTGCCCTTGGAAAAAAAGATTGAAAACTAAAGATAAAGAAGAAATAAGGTCAAGCATAACTGTGCACATCTTAATCCCAGCACTTGGGAGGCTGGGATAGGAGCATTGTGCAAATTAAAGACTAATCTAGGTTACAAAATGAGTTAAAAGCCAGCTTGAACTGCATAGGGAAATATTGTCTCAAAAAGAGAGAAAGAAGAAAAGAGACAGAGAGAGAGAGAGAGAGAGAGAGAGAGAGAGAGAGAGAGAGAGACAGAATTGAACTAATTGAAATAAACCAATTCATAATAACAAAAACATGTACTTCTCCTGTTTGTCCAAATTTGTTATCTCTAGAAAGTATTTCTATTGCCATCACCCTATGTTTCTTGTAGCCTTCAGGTGCCATGTATAATTCATACCAGCCTACTTTTTTCCATACTACTAAATTCTTTTTATTTTATTTTCTCTTAGATACTGTAAAACCAAAATTGATGAGTTAATATATGTAGAACATTCAAGATAGTACCTGGAGAATAGTTAATGTTCAATAAACATTATTATTCAATTTTAACAGAGTTGTCATATGGTACAAAAGCTAGGCGTGCTGTCCTACTCAAGTCTAGGTGAATGGCACTATAGAGTTATCTACTATCCAGCCTATGTGACAACAGAGCACAGGCTCATGTAGCTACCCAGAAGTGACTAGGCTTTCTTACACAGATGAAAAATATGTTCTCACTGTATTAATGGAAAATAAATCCAATAGCCATTATTATGATATCCACTTTGAACATTTTCCCAGTAACATCAATTATTAAAATACATCCATTCAAATAAAATATTGTATTTATTGATATATGTGTTGTAATTTATAATTTTCAAAAAGATAAATGTATAAATCTCATTATAAAATCAAAGCAAACACCTATTAGCCATTTGATTTAATGCATGATTTTAATAGTAAACAGTAAGATATGGATTGATTCAGAACAAACTTTGAAAAATATATACATATATGTGTGTGCATAGATAGAAAAGATAGAAATATGGCATTTCATATTAAATAGGCTAATATCCACTACAGCAATAAAATTTAGTGTTTATGATTATCATTCCTAATTAGCAGACATAATGTATTTTTCCACATGTGATACGTGTGATTTTGTATTATCAACTTCAACTTTGAAAATTATACTCTAAGGATCATCATTTCAATGATTAAAAAGCAATCAGCCTGAAAAGTAATCAACATTTATTAACCCTTTGCTTCTTACTGTAATATAAAATATAAAGTATACATTGATTTAAAGTATAGATTTTCATAGACAAAATAAAAAATTTCCCTGATTAGGATGTCATTAAGAGATAGCAAATATTAGTCTCTAATTTAGTTTATCTGTGTCTGCCAAGAATGCCCTAACAGTACAGCAAAGAGAAGCCATGTACTAAAAATAGTCTTATCCATGTCTTTTATTTAAAAAAGAAAAACACAATAAAATCAATGATACAGAATTGTCTTATCTATTTTCAAGGAAGATTGACAAGAAGAAACATTTTGTTAGAAAAAATGAAATTCCTTTTCCTAAATCCTCATTTGTTTTGTGGCTACTATCTCCTCTTCCACACACTATTAATTCTGGCATATCTCCATTTTCTAGGCAAATAACAATTCTTTTTTCATGAGCTCCATTATTTCTTGTCTCTGTGATATGTATTATGGTGTTGCATCAGCCCTGGAAAGAATTTATTTTGTTCTGAAATTATCAGAATCATTCACTAAAGTCAACCAAGATGTAAACATTTCCAAGAAGATTAACTGAGACTATCAAATATATTCTCTCCTTCCTCAAAATAGACTTCACACTTGATCTAGCTACCAATTTTGACACTTTACGTTATATTTTGTGGCTAACCGAAGGAATTGCTGATCAGAAGTCATTCTATGTGTGAGGGTCACTTAGTGAATGTTAAGTCTGGTTAATTGTCCAGCCCATTAAGCTTGATGGCTATTTAGGTCTCCAACTACCACACCCCCAAGGAGAACACTTCTCCTAAGGGATGCTAAGCAAACTGAAGCTTTCTTTTTAGGGAATTTGTCAGTATTACTTTATTGGGTATTGCACATAAATTGGGCATTGTATATCCTGCTCTTAGAATATTTAAAGTAGAGATGAATGGCAGATCATAAGTTAAAATGAGGAGATGTTTCACTAAAACTATCTAACAAATTAGAATGTGAATAATATGCTTTAGTATCCTAAACACAATGTATCATGTATCCCACATTGGAAAAGTGACCTTCTTCCCCTTTGTGCATTTAAATATAGATGCCCTTATAACTACAGAGCAACTTTGATGGTGTTTGGTAAAAACATAAATATCAGCTCCAGTGATACCCAACAGGCACTGACAGTAGGACCTAGAGAATGTGGCACTGCTAACTTAAAAGAATGCCTGGAACATCAGAAGAGCTCTGAGTCTAGAGAGTATTTGAGAAACCAGTGAAAGGGACAAGTATGCCCCAAAGATTTCTATTACACACTGGGAGCAGTAGTAATAACAGAGGGGACAGCAAGTCAAATGGCAGCAAATAACATCTATTGGTGGGGGGTTAATCTGCAAAATATTTGGTGTTAAATAATTCCACAGTAGATTGTGGTACTATGCTAGAAAAGGAAGGGAAGTGTGAACACAATGATTTTCTCAGTAGATGTTAATATCAGCAAATTCTGTACAATTCTTTTCTTTCCTACTAGTACCATTTAGAAGAAACTACAAAAGTCATTTCACATAATGGTATCCCATAGTATTGCATATAAAATAATGAATGTAGAAATTTGAAAGATGAATGAAAATGAAACCACATAGTGTATAGGATTCGTGAATTTTACAATTGTGCTGTATTTTTGGCCACAAAGGTGTACATTTTTGTTCATGTAAGTGTCCTCCAAAGGACTACATGCCAAAGGGTGGTACCTCAGAGTGGCACTTTTGGGAGGTGCATTGTGGACCTGTAGGAAGTGGGATCACATGCAAAGTACTTAGGTCATCGGGGTGTGCCCTTGGCAAGGACTGTGGGACCACAGACCTTTCTTCTATCTCTTTTACTTCCTGACTATGACGTGATCAGTTTACTGCAACATGTGTTCAATGCCTTTTTTATCTCGTATGCCCATTAAATATCTAAAGCCACAGGGCCACTTAATCTTAGACTAGAACCTCCAAATTTGTGAACCAAAATAAATCCTTTTTATGTGTTAATTATTTCAGTGATGGTCAGTGCCTCATGTATTTACCTCTTCTGTGCAAACTGTAAATGAGGAACTGTATAAAGGATTGAGAGCCCCAAACATGATTAGACTATGTGAAAGCAGTATATTGTTCACTTAGAAGAGGACAGGCCTAGAAGGAAACTACAATCAGGCAAAGTAAATATCTTAGAGTATTCTTACCATCAACATCTTTGTGATAGATCTGAAATTTCTTCAAAATTTCAGCATATCAAATTTAGGAAATATAGGCTTTATATTTTGACAAGAAGTAAAGTACATGTAATTGGAAATTTTTCACTTCTTCTTATCATTGTTCAAATGAGAAATAAGCAGTCTCTTGTCCAAAGTTCACTTTCACTGTTGCCAGTTACCTGTGGTCAACATCAGTTCAAAAATGCTAAATGAAAAATTCCAAGCAACAATAATAATTCATAGGCTTTAAACCACACACTGTGCTGAGTCACATGATGCAATCTTGTACCTTCCAACTCCATCCAGCCCAAGATATGGGTTGACAATTTACATTCATGACCCTGAGAGTTAACAAGCATTGATTTCTCTATATACCCAAGTCAAGAATATATAATCATGTGAGAAGATATTTCTTTAAATTCTTACTTTATAATGTATACTAATACATGAAGTATATTTTAGTTGAATGTAAAACAAATAAGTCAAACTTTGAAGGAAATACTGAAAACTATTTAGCTAATATGTAACTACAAAATACTCTACAGGCATATGGACAATGCATATAGTTGTTTAAAATTTAGGGTGCTTAAATACACAGGTGTAAAAATATGTATATGCTAGGAATATCATAGATAAGATTAAAAGGCAAACATCAAGTTGAAAGCTCTGGAACATTGTGTAAAGGACTCAATCTGTCTTGCTAACTTTGAAGGTGGAGGAAAACAAGAGCTGGGAAAGAGGAAGGTTTCCAAACACTGCAAAAAGAGAAGGAAAGGGGTTTTCTCCTAAAACTTCCAAAAGGAATACAGCTTTGAAAATACCATTAGTGCAGTGAGATCTGTCTGAAACTTCTTCAGTATAAAATAGATAATAAAGTCTTATTTTAAAAGTCATTAAACTTGTGATAATTTTTAACAACAAAAGAAAATTGATAATCCAGGGATAACTAAACATGTTTTATCATTCCAATCTCATTTTAATATTCCACAAAGTCGGTGAAAATTATTCTAAAGCAAAGAAAGTAGAGTACTTTCATGTCCCTGACATATAAATAGATGGAGATTCTCAGAATACTAGAATCAGCCAGAAGATATTTGATTCCATTGGAAAGAATTTCATTAATGATAATTTAGCTCAAATAAGGTTTTACTCACTGGGAAGGTGACTATGAAGAAGATTTGAGAAACAAATCAGTCTGGATTCTCAAAAATCATCATCTATTTAAATATTAAATTAAGCCATTATTTTCTGTATATTATCTTTTAATTATACCTTTTGGGAAACTGCAGCAGGAGTGATGTAATTATAAGCTGTGATATGAGCAATTTCATTTTCCTTTCTATTTATTCAGTCACTCAAAATGGTTGAAAATTGTCCTTTTATTTCAGAGTACACAAACATTTAGTCTGATCTGAATGAGACTAAAGAAGGGTTTCTGAGCAATTACTTTACTCATACATTGAAACTGTAGCCCTCGTGAAAATATAATCTCCAAGTTCTAGCTTATACAAGAATGGAAACACAATGCATTTACTGTCAATTTTATCTTTAAGGGGAAAAATGTATTTATGAGGGTAAATTTGCATCTTTGGGGAAAATTACGAATTCCGTCTAAATCTGTAGCTGGCAGTGCTCTAGCAGCTACTGAAGCCTGAAAAAATTCAAATTTACAAGACTGAGGGTGACACGGCCTCACTTTCAGAACAGTAGACCTATTTGCTTTCATATAGGCATAAGAATTCTTCCAAAAGAAAACTATGTTGTTTGAGCATCATTGACGAAGGCAATATATACTAAATGTGATCTATTTTATTTGCGCAAGTTCACCAACATAGCTCACTGCTTCCTACATAACATGCAGAGCTAAATTATCCTGCAGAACTTACAGCACTGAGATAAAATATGTCAAACACTTAAGTGTTCCTCCAGCTTCACTCTCAAACTAAAATGTTCCTCAGTTGCTTAAGAAAATAAGCAACTTTCTTTTTTTTTCTTTTTCTTTTTCTTTTCTTTTCTTTTATTTTTTTATTTTTATTTATTTATGTATTTATTTATTTACTTATTTATTTGCAGAACCAGGGATTGAACTCAGGCCCTTGTGCTTGTCAGTGCTTGTTCCACTGAGCCACGGCCCCGACCCAGCAACTTCCCTTTTAGAATTTTTTAAAATGTATTTAATGCAAGGTCTATGGGGTCTCACTACATAGATCAAACTTGTGATCCTCCTGTTTTCAGCCTCCCAAAGTACAAGGATTACAGGCACGCACCACTATGCCCGGTCTCCACTGTCTCAGTGTGCCACGGGGGCAGGGCCAGCAGAGCACACCGGGGATTGAATCCAGTCCCTGCACTCTGCCTAAGCAGTTGATTTAATCTGCTGAGCTCCCTGGCCGGCCCAAAAAATAGACAACTTTCTGACCATGTGACTAACTGTATTTTTCAAGTCTAATATTTTAAATTAAAGACTTTAGTAAACACTGATGAATCAAAACCTTCTGATTTAGGTTAGCTTAAAGTATTCTTGAAAAGAAAAAGGAAAACAAGAACTTGAGCAAAACCACACTAGAGGGCACATATATAAAAATGTTCTACTTTCAAGAAAGAAGACGCCAAACTTGTGTGGAGCATTTCATAGAAGTAGAAATGAACCTGCATATTTGTGTCCAAACTCATCTGTAACTCTATGTCTCCACAAACAGCTTCACACTCTGTCTTGATTGATGCTTCTATGAGGTTGGTTTGGACTGTCATTTTTTTCCCATTCTTGCTTAGACAAATAATTGACTTTTTTTATAGAGGAATACAGAGAATGTGATATTAAAGAATATAATCTTCTGTACACTGCAACAGTATAATTTCATAGACTGCTGGATATTCTTGCAGGTTCTCCATTTTAGTATACAGAAAGGACTAATGAAGTAGCAAGGAGAAGACAACAAACAAAAGCTGGTAGCAACACAAAAGGCAATTTGCTTCCCAAACACCTCAGCAGTTTGTTCCTTCATGTTTGCTTCATGTCTATGATATCTGCCTAAAAGACTTTCCCCAGAAATAGATACAGTTCTTTCCCATCTCTCAGCGTTTCCTGCAGTCTCACTTCCCCACAGAAGCTATCCCCACTCATACCACGTCACACTGAACTTGCACAATTACTCCTCATAGTCCTTATTGCTATTTGGTTATTGTATATTTATTTGCTTCTATTTATTATTTGTCCTTCCTGACCCCTGTGTCACAGGTGTATCGCTATAATGCAGGTTTCATGAAAGTAGGGCCTTGTCTATTTTGCTGCTTACTATATAAGTACCTAGCCAGAGCCTGACCACACTTGCTGAATACATGAATAAGTTTATTGTCCTCCCCTAAGTCCTATTAAATCAGATTTCTTTACCTGGAGTATTTTCTAAGCTTTCCGATTAGTTAACTAGATGCTTTGCTGTTCAAAAGTTAAAACCTACAGTCTGATGAGAATATTTTGAAGTCTGAAAAAGGAAACTTGTAATATGCTATTCAGTAACAACAGAGAACTGTAATGTCCCACATGACTGTGACCTGGGATTTTATACAATAAAGACAGCTTGGACTTATTTGCAAACATGAGAAGTATATAATTCTTTATCCTATTTTTAAAATATAATGTAATTTTTAAATGTTTTTTATCATATTATGTAGGGACTTAAAGTTATCAAAACTTGATGAAAAATACCTGTTCCTTATTATGCCTAATATGTTTGAAATGCAGTGAGATAGTGAGGTTAAGCTTCATAGCCTAAATCGTTTGATAATAACAATAAGCTTGTCTTCTGGATGGTTAACAACCTAAGTTTGCAGACCAAAATTAGAGAAAAAGAAGGGCTACAAGGAAAGCCAACATTTTGGCCCTAGCCTTCTAAGGTCAATTAAGACTCAGGACATATGAGAACTTGTACTGTAACGTCATGTACCCCGGTAGTGTCCCAAATTTTCTGATCAAGAAGATTATGGGGCCAAAGAGGAAAATGATTGATGACGTAGAGTGTGCCTAAGGAGAGTCACATGGGGAGAAGACACTCTCTCAGGCTTTCACACAGAGCACATTGGCCAAACAATAGCCATGACTCATCCACATGGCTGACACTGACAAAGGGTCTACAATTTGAGGTACAGGATCTCAGGATAAATCCTGAGGGCATTTCACTGACCTTCTCAGACCAAAAAGCTACAACTCTTGTTGCACAGGTCCTGCTTTACCTTGGTCTTAACCATCCAGTAGAAAAGTATGAAGACGAAATATAGGAAGTAAAGCCATGTTGTTATGGTGAGCTGTGGGGGACTCAGGTCAATAATTTCTGACATTGCCAGTTAAACAGAAGACCCAATGCTATTATGGGCTACTGGACTCTTTTAGAATATTTTGCTGAGTTTACACACCTATAATATTCAACAACGGAACTTAAAAAAATTGGGATATAACTATGAATGTCCATTTTGTATCTGTGTATTCAAAGTGGTTGGGATAGATATATAGTTGCATTCTCTTAATGAATAGAATGATTTGTTCTAATGGTGTTTGTAAGTAGGATCACAAGTCTGCATCTTGTACAGCAATTAACCACTAAGAAGAATATATGCAGTGTATTATTTGTTGAAACTGTACTTTCGATTTGATTTGAAACTGTCTCATTGCTTTATGTTTATCAATAAAACTTTGAAAAGAAAAAAAAATAAAGACAGCTGATCATTTCTTCTTTCATTGGCCCATATTTATCTATGATGCCTAACAAGCACCCAAGTAAAGGAAGATGGTAGAACCACCAGAGAATAAAGCTTTGAGTTCAAGAAAGAGGCCCAAACTAAGTGATCAGAATTTTAGTGGTTTATAAAACCATGTCACTATCATGAGATTACCAAAGAAGCAGGTGGAGGTAGAGAAAGGAAATAATCCCAGAATCGAAACCTGGAAACTACACCATTTAGAGGCTGAGAGGTGAGAAAAAAGTAGTTGAGACTGAAGAGGAATTTCAGAGCTTCAGGGGGAAAACAAAACAGAAAGACAATGCTTGGAGGGCAAAGGCTAGGAGGCAACTTGAGTTAAATGCTCCTAAGGTCGGAATATAGGAAAGATACAGGAAAGCTGTCAAACTTTTATGTAAGAAAAATTAGTTTGCAATTGCTATGACCAACAGTTTTCAAGCTCATCAGCATGAGCATCTGCCTAAAAAGTGCAGCAAGGTCCTGAGTATGATCCCCAGTACTGGAAAAAAAAATTTCATACCAACATCAGGATTGTAGGTGGCTTTAAGATACTAGTTAAAAGATAATGGTTTTATTGATCCCCAGTACCAAAAAAAAAATTCCCTTAAGATTAATCTCAATAATTAACCTGCTCCATCTTCAGATTATATAAGAAAACAAATAACAGTTCTTGTAATCACGGTGGAGAAGGAATGTGGTGGATTGTTATAAATACAAGGAAAGTTAGGAAACAAAAAATCATAAGCAAATTGCTATAATATGACTCCTCTCTTCACTCACGGAGTATCTTTGGTAATAGGAAATAATTGAAAATATAAAATTTTCTTTATTAATATAAAATATTTGCATATGCCTAAGTCTAGAAAAACCTTTGCTTAAACATAATTTGTCAGTTTTACAGAATTTGAAGGCTGAAATCATTTTACTAATCTATTTCAACTTTCTTAGTTTAAAAGTTAGATATAGTGGATAAGTCATACAGCTGAGGCTCAAATTTGATTTTCCTGACTTACCTTAAGCTTCATTACTCCCAATATTTACTACAGTCTCAAAAGTGATGTTTCCTAAGAGGAATCTAAATAAGACCAATGTTCTATGAGATCTTGACAAACATTTTTATAAGAAAGGGATTCATGGACAACTAAGTAAGCCTGGGAGGGTCAGGTTAAAGTTTATCAGGTCTTATTCCTCTTCTTGGTTCTATGGCAATTATACAGCTTCAGTTTGTGCCTATAAAATGTAAAGTTATCATTGGTATATGTGCATTAGACCAAATTGTTATAAGTTTAATTAAACTTCATGATGTTTATTTTCTTTGTTTAGTTGTGATTATTTTTTGGGGCTGACATGATTTCTTGCTTGAAGATCAAAACCCTCGATACAAGAGCTGGCAAGACAGTTCAATGGAGTAAGCTTTTGCTTAGGCAAGCCCAGGAACCAGGGATCAATACCCAGCACCGGGTACACTGAGACTGGGTGTGGTGACACATGCCTGTAATCCCAGTACTTGGGAGGCTGAAAACAGGAGGATCACTGCGAGTCTGATCTGTGTAGTGAGATCCTGTAGACCTTGTACTAACTACATTTAAAAAAGCAAATAAAACTTATGAGTGTGAGAATGTGCAGGTATTTCTTGGGAAGTCTTTTCTACACAATTCTAAATTAAAGTGGACAAAGGAAGACAAGGAGAAGAGGAGAAAGAGGAGAGGAGAAAATGTGGGAGGATAGAGAGGAAGAAGATAAAGTTGCAAATGCAGTTTAAAATATGTCTTATTAACTCAGGAAGAATCTGGAGTTATGGAGTATTTTATTTACTGCAGAGATGGTAAATGGATTTTTATTCCTGTCAAAATTCCTATCTGCTTAAAAAGATTTCACACTTTGACTGACATCTCCAAATGTACAAATTCACAGCATATCAAACTGTCTCCTAGCATGCCTAAACTTTACTTCCTACACTTTCCATGCATTTACCAACTGCATCCATTATCATAATAAATAAAACAAGTACGTAACAGTTCAATTATCATTGGAAATAGGGCCTGAGAAGAGTATGTTGTAATCACACTAGAAAGTTCATTTTTGACAATGTGTAACATCCTGAACTAAAATGTTTCCTGATTGCCAGCTACTTTTATAAGGTTAGTCACATTTCTCTCAATAAATAATAGAGAAATGAAAACATCAACAGGAATTAAACATTGGCTATAGCAAACATTTTCTGTCAGTGTTCATAACCATCTAAAAACATGCAAAATAAGTTCCTCTGTAGTTTTCTCTGAGACTGCACAATTGCTCTAAATGGATCTCTTTGAAATAAATGTTCATACAGGATATTTTAAAGGTTCAGAATAGGTTCTTTGCTTTGATAAGATTAGAGAATTGTTATAATTGGGGGCAGATGTCATAGCAGCTTTCCAGTATTTGCAAGATGGTAACTGATGTTAATGCAAGTGTTTCACAAATTTTGATAAGATACGGATCTTTCTTTTATTGGTGGTGGCAAAATTATTTGTACATTACATTTTTTAGTTCAGCCTAGGTGGTCTGAGGGAGATAAGGCTCAAAAATGAGAAAACAAAATGTTTACTGTGTCAAGAACCACATTAACTGTCTCACTGATAACTTTATGTGTATTTGACATAATTAGCTTATGAGTGTTTTATTACTATTTTATTACTGAGGAAAAAATAGAATACAGACAGAACAAAATCTTTTTTTTAAGTAGGCTCACTCAGTGGAGAAGCAGTCTGCACTCTTTCCAGTCTGCCTGGTTCTCCAATCTGTTTTCCTGACCCTGTGACATCACACCTTTGTTCAGGCTGTCACATCCTCAGAATTTTCACACACATAAAAAAAGGAACATAAGGAACAAAGGAAAGAAGAAAAAAAGCTGTTCCCAAGCAAAGGTTTAAGAGCCAACACTGTTCTTTTCTGGAAAGTAAATGAAAATCCCAGAATTTGTTAGATGTGGAGCCTGCTTGATAAACATTGGCTTTGCTGCAGCTACTGGGAAAAATATGAGTTCCGGAAGCTTCTTGAGTGTGTTCTAAAAATCAAATTTCTTTAGTCTAAAAACCAAATGAAAATTGGTCAAGCAATGGCCATGACTCATCCACATGGCTGACACTGACAAAGGATCTTTAAACTGCAGTACCAGATTTCAGGATAAATCCTGAGCAGATTTGACTGATCTTGTCAGATACAAAAGCTACATTTCTCATTATATAGGTCTTGCTTTATCTTGGTCTTAACCATCCAGCAGAAAATTACCAAAATGAAGTATAAAAAGTAAAGCCACATTAATATGCTGAGCTGTAAAATGCTCAAGTCAACAAATTTGGACATTGCCAGTATTACAGAATACCCACTACTATTCTGGACTACTGGACTCTATTAGGAGATTCTGCTGAATTCAAGCACCTACAATATTTAAATGACAGTGGAATGCCCTTCTCTGACAAAACTAATCAGAAAAGTGGGATAGGAATGAACGACCCTTTTTTATCTGTATACTCAAAATAGGATAGATATACAGCTCCACTCTCTTAATTCAATGAATAGAGATGTTTGTTATAACAGTGTTTGAGACAGGATATCATGTCTGTATCTTATACATTGAATAACCACCAAGACAACAATATGCAATGTATTAATTACTATAAATGTGCCAGTAATTGGTTGTAAAACTGTCTCATTGACATTTGTTTCTCAATAAAATTGTTAAAAATAAATAAATACATAAATAAATAACAGTGACAATACAGGAAGCCAGTATCCATCATTCTTATTTAATAACAAGTCTTTTATCTAAGGCTAAAGTTAAAACAACTAAACTTAGACAATGTGGAAAATGTTGCAGTGGCTACAAATTGGTCAGCAATTAAAAAGCAGTGAGCCATGTTTTCAACAAGTTTACTTTGGGTTCTACTTGGTATGTGACTTCTGAAGTAGGCAATGGGAAAAAAAATGTTCAACAGAAACTCAAGGCACCTATTTTCCATTTATTTTGGAAATCTTTAAAAGTCTGTTTTGAGAGGAACAGAAAAAAAGAATCAAGTTGTGTCATGTATAGGTACAAATTCCCTATGATGAATGTGAACATTATGTATTCCTAAAATGTACCAATAAATATAATTAATTTTAAAGTAAAAAAAAAAGAAGATGAGGGAAAGGAGAAAAGATAGGAAAAAAAGAAGGGAGAAAATCATGCAAGTATATGTACAAGATGGCTGAGATGTTTGTACTAATAATTTCTACCAGGTTTTTGAAAATGACATTTATTGTTTAGAGTATTCACTTTGACTAACTCTGTGCTGATACCTGTGATCTTAGTAACTATATCAAGAACAGTAATGTGCAATGCAAAAGCCATTATTGAACACCCCTCACCCTTGTTTTCTAACTGTAAATTATTTTATAAGTGAGCTATAAGTATGTTTTTAAAAATCTGAAAATTGTAAAAATATAATTCACCATGAAAGGAAAGATAAAGTTGTTCTACACTACATGAAGTAACATGTAGTTACTATACATTCTTGAAGAAATCAAGAACCTCAATTAACTGAAGGAAACTCTGCTCAACATCATGAAGAACTTTAAAATCAGCTCTTTACATCTTCAGATTCAACCAACATTGAATTTAAAATATTTGAGAAAAATATGACATTTTCCTTGATATATGCTGCAGTTGTGTTACCTAACACATTGAGATTTTTGTTTTTGCCTTTATACCCTGAATGATAGTTTAATACTTTTGATGTTGAATTTACATTCATTGGATATTATGAGTAATCAAGAGATGATTTCTATTATATGGGAAGATTTATATAGATTAGATGCAAATATTGTACTCTTTTAAATGACTTGAGCTTGTACAGATTTTACTTCTTGTAGGGCCCTAGAACCAATTGTACAACAAAACCCATTACTCTAATGTCTATTTCTCAAATCTTTTAGAATTCCAAAAAAGTAAGAGATATATACATGTTCTGATAAGTAAAGGGATATGAGAATAATGCAAAAGCTAAAATGCATCAAAAACAATTACATTGCTTTACAATGTGAGAGTTTGGAAGAGACAGATGGAGTACAATAGAGAAAGATAAAAGAAAGAGGAGGAAAGAAAAAAAAGAAAGAGCAAAAGGAAGGAAGGGAAAAAGGTAAAATATATTACTTAAAATATATATATATTGTTAAAACAAATATATATATATATATATATATATATATATATTGTTTAATGGAAGATACCCATCTGACCCATTTCAAAGGCACAGAAGAAGAAAATTTATACCTTCAAGTCTGTGAGGAAAGAAATTACATCAGAGAGGATGGAGTTGAGGCTTTCATTTATACACTCTTTTCCTACCTCACTGCTGTTTTATAAATTAAATAAACTGCAAAATCCACCACATATGGTAGTGTAGATGGAGACTCACTTTTCAATAAGGATAAAACATTCATGCTGGAGTTTATGGCCATTGTAACAAGACAAAAATACTCTTTTAAATTAAAATAACAAAAATGATATTATCTACTCTACATGACTACATGGAAATTTTACTTGAATAATTTTTTAAATTTTTATTTTATTTTATTCTATTTTATTTTATCTTGTAGTCGGCTCAGCTCACCCTGGGGTGGGGCTGGCATAACATGCGGTGCCAGGGATCATACCACAGTCCCTGCACTTTGCCTAAACTTGCCTAAGCAGGCACTACAGACTGCTGAGCTATCTCTCCAGCCCTAATTGAACAATTTAGACTATAATGGATGCTAAGATCACTCAGTAAGAGGAACAATTATATAATAAAAACATAAACATTAATGTTTCAATGAGATTTGATTCAAAAATATAGTGACAATTTAATTGATCTTTTATTTTTTTATGGTACCAGGGATCAAACTCAGGACCTTGCATTTGCCAGCAAGCTCTTATTTCAGTGAGCTATCTCCCCAGCCCTGTGACAATTTAATTTAAAAAAATATTACATGAAAGACATTGTCACTAATCTCCTCAAAATACTCCCCCTTCCTGAAAACACACTTGTTCCGTCATTTGTCACTTTATGAAGCAGTTCTGGATGTTTATTTCCTGATTGCTTTTAGTTGCACTTTCAGGGCTGCCTCAGTGTACTAAATGGATTCCAAATGTTTACCTTCACCGTAATTTGACCTTGGGGAAGATGCAGAACTTCTAGAGTTCCCCATCAGGTGAACCAGGTGAGCAAGGACCTCCACGGTGCTTTCTTGAGCCTGCATTTCTATTGGCCGGCAGTCTGTAGTAGCATCCGATGTACTTTTTTTGATCACCTCCTAAAGGCACTAATGAAAGAGGATTTCCAGAAATGCTTTGGAAAGTGGCAAGAATGATGGAATAAATAGGTTAGAAATAAGGGGCAGATTTTGAGGAAGGGACTTAAAAGCCTTGTATCTTCTATTATAATAATATTTTTTTTCAAATTTAAAAATTTATTGTGTTTTTCACTCGTGCTTTGAATGATAAGTCAGTGATATTCAGCTAGAAACTCAAAGCAAGTGACTAATAGTGTAGTGAACTTGTATGTATTTTACTTTAAGCCTATGTACAAAAATATATGTCCACTGTGAAACATATAATATAAAATAATTGTCTTAGTTACTCTTCTCTCATTGCAAAAACAGATACTCAGCACCCAAAATGAAGGAAGGAAAGGTTTATTTAGCTCACAGTTAATGGAGGTTTCATTCCATACTTGGCTGGCTCCAAGGCAGAGCAGCACATGGCAGAGGACAGCCTGTTCACGGTGGGGGTATAGAGCAAGAACAAAGGGAGCAGGGAGCCACGGTAGCTCAGGCAGCTAGCCGGCCTCTCTCCTCTCCTCGCAATATAATACAAGTTATCTGTCCTAAGGCAGGCGCAGCACCCACCCCCACAATAATCAATCACAAACTCCAGAAACAGCCCCATGACTGCTTGAGGCTTTGGCAAAGTATTCATATACATTACATGTAGTTACAAAAGTATCTGAACTTTATTGCATGCAAGAAATATTTTATAGTTAAAAATAAAACAAGGAATGTTGCACTTGTGATGGATACAAAAATAAATTCACAGGAGCAAGCAACAGAAAGCAAGATAGAACTTTTAAAGAAAACACTTAAATTAGTTTAAAAATGTAAAGTAATCCCAATGTAAATACCAACCATATTTTAGACAAGTATAGAAAAACACTTCTAAATTCATATGAAAAACAAACCTTTGAGAATAGCCAGTGAATTTTTTGACTTGTACTACCACACATCAATACACTTTGTAAATGAGTAATTTAAAAATGTGAAATGGGTATAAGAATTAAATGTACCAATCAACAAAACAGAAAATTGAGAAACATACTTTGTTATATAAAATATTGTAGGTTAAAGTAAAGATGACCTTTCAAAGAAATAATGAAAAGATAAATTACTCAGCAAATGCTGATGAAGCTTTTGTTTATTAGGCAAAAAATAGAATCTGACTCTGAATGTTTATATCACAATAGAAAATGCAAATAGAGAGTTAGTTTCTATAAAACGACATCAAAAACAACTCATAAAAAGTAAAGTATCTGATTTCAGGTAATACATTTGAAAGTGCTATATATCTAGGTGTTCCCCCATAGCCTCGGGTGGGCATATGTGGGACTTTTAAGGGGTGCTGGAATCTAGGGCGAGTGATGATGGAATTAAGGGTGTGATCCTGAGCTGAATTCTATGCTGCTCTGAGTAAGGGTGACCTCCTGGATCTGAGTATAGCATAAGGGAAGATATTCTGGATAGCATGCAAGATGCAAAACCTCTAAAAACTGAACAACAATGAATCTCTTCTCAACAATTTTTTTTCTTTTCAAAGTTTTATTGATAAACATATAGCAATGAGACAGTTTCAAATCAAATCGAAAGTACAGTTTCAACAAATAATACACTGCATAC
>NW_004524627.1:2573492-2577811 GCF_000260255.1 Octodon degus | reverse complement strand
CTCAGATTGTAGAACCTTTGTCAGTGTCAGCCATGTGGATGAGTCACGGCCAATGCTTGGCCTATGTGCTCTCTGTTCTCAACAATTTTTTAACTTAATTTTATTTTAAAGAGTAAAAACAGAAACAAAGACAGAAGCAGAGTAACATATAATAATATATATGATATAGATTTTTTTATTTTACATATTTTTATTATCAAATCTGTTGCTCAGAGTAACAGATACAGGTTTTCAAGATTGAACAAATAATTAAACATTAATGTTTGCTTTCGCTAAGCCTCAATAATTTTTTTCTTCACCTTTTTATTTTTTAAAAAATTTATTTTAAAGAGAGTATAATAACAATTGATAAAACATTAGAAACTGTACACATTTAGAAGAACAAGATGAGATTCAACTGTGGTTGTTGGGTATTTTGTGTCAGCAATGAGAATAGTAACTGAGACAGAATAGTAAATGTCTAATACTTTAATTTTAAAATAATAGGTAATAAGGCCAGGGGTATAGCTCAGTGACACAAGTTCCTGCCTGACAAACACAATGTCCTGAGTTTTATTCCTGGTAGAAAAAAATGAAGTAATAGAAAAGCTAACAAGAATAAAACATTTGTTCCTGTTATTTTATAAATAGACTCATATAAACCAACCATAAAGAAATAAAAGCAAATAAAATGCCTGCAGCACTATTAAAATATATTAGCTACCAAGCAAAATCAAATTAATCCCAAAATGGAATACAACTTTCCAAGTATCAAAATCTAAACTCTTGTCAAATAAAGTATGCAAAAGAGTCTCCTATACTTTAATGAAAGAATGTAATTAATTGGTTCTGCCTTTCAAGCAAGTAAATTACAAATGCTGGGTTCAGGCCAGCAAACCTGATAAAGAGAAGAAAGAAAACACGAGAGTTGCTCTTTGAAGAGCGTCAGGGAATCCCAGCAAAATGGAGCCCCAAACTGACTGAAACTCCTTGATTTTCTGAGGAACAATAAAGGCAGCTGTTCTGCTGAATACAGAGGAATGTTTCTGGCAGCAAGGCAGCCAAGCAAGGCCTGGTGACAGTTTGGCTGAATTAATACAGCCAAATTAACTTCTATCTCCTTGTCTTCTGGGAAGCTTCTTCCTCTTCCCCTGGAAGGTCAGTCTCTGCCCCTGCTCACAAAGCAACCCTTTTCCAACTCCCATCTCTGCTTGAGGTGACAAAATATCTCTTCAGGAAGTTCTGGCTTTCAGATATATCAGTCTTCCAGCCTCTGAGTCGAGTGGGGCAGACACCGACCCATTGGGTGTTGCCAGGAACTTCACATAAAAGAATATATCAGGCACAGTAATGTTCACACTTCTTGCAATTCCATATCTACATGTAAGCTAATGAAATCTAGTCAAAGATTTTTACCAGGCTTTCTGTCTGATCGATTTATTATGTTATTTGTAACAACATGGTAACAACTTAATGCTAAAATATTAGGTAAACACTAGTATATTAATCCCATCAACTGTTGCTATTACAGTAATCAAAATCTTCCTCTTGTTGTATAGTTAATGATACAGGGCAAAGTTTAGGGTATAAATTTCTTTAGTTGACATACTTCTTATCTATTTAAAGTTTCAAATAATGGCTATAATTTCATTATTGAATCCCATTGCTTCCTTTCTCCTTTTAATGAACATCAACAAAGCTTTTTCCCATATAAAACCCAGTTTAATTGTTTTTAATAATTGCAACAAGGATATCTGCTTTCCTAAATTTAATAGTTAATATATAGTCTTTGCCTTACTTGAACACAATCTCAAAGGTCAGAAACTCTAACCCAGACCTCTGTGCTTCACTCGACGATCAGGTAAACAACTTAAAATTCACATGATCACTTTAAGAGCAAATAGTAGACATCTTAAAAATGCCAAATCTAAAACTGGACTCTCTCTCTCTCTCTTCTCTCTCTCTCTCTCTCTCTCTCTCTCTCTCTCTCTCTCTCTCTCTCCTGCTCTCCCAAATTTTAATCTCTTTATTCCTTTCTTTTTCCACTCTGTACTCCTAGGTTGACAAAATACTCAACTGACTCTATCTAAAAATAAATATTATACACACTTGCTATGTATATAAAATCAAATTAATTCTCAGCTTGTCCATAGCATATCATTTATTTTCTGATATCTGTGATAGCTCATTTACCTGTCCCCCTTGATTCCTCCACTGTTTCCCAAGAGTCCTTATCAGTACATTTCAATATCAGTTGACAGTAATTATGGCAGTACAATGAAATTTTTATATTTTTAAAAAATAACCATGGTTTACTTGATGATAAAACAAATTAAAATGCTCGTTTATAGAAAATCATCATAGCATTCATCTGTATGCTGTTAGATGAATTACATTCTTAGTACTTCATCAAACTTCAAAAGATTCAAGCCTCTTTGCTTGATTTACACTCATCCTGGGTCTATTTGACAGAATTTTAATGTTGTTTTGTTATTCTCTTTCTCTTGGCTTTGGATTATCTTGTAGCTTTTATGATAGCATCGACATTTTCATTTGTAAAATGAATATAGTAGTCTCTATTAACAAGATTGCTCTGGGATTTAATGATATATATAGCTAAGTATGAAGATAACTGTTTTTAATCCAATTATTATTTTTTGTTAGAAAATATTATTTACGTGTTTCAAACACAGTGCATATTTACACTTGCCCCACAAAAAAGAATGAGCTAGTAATTTTGTTTTATAAGTGTCTTGATTGTTACAAATGAAATGTCTTATGGGTCAGGGAGACGGTTCAGTGGAATAAGCGCTTCTTGGCAAGCGCAAGGGCCTGAGTTCAATCCCCAGTTCCGCCAAAAAAAAAAAAAAAAAAAAAAACAAATGAAATGTCTTAGAAAATATTCAGTGACATTGCTTTAATATTTATGCTATTTTAGGTACTTTGTCAAAATGCCAATTTTTAAATTTTATTTCCTAACATGAACTTGAAATAGTCAAACTAATATGAAATGCTTGAATGATGTCAGGAATCAAGAGAGACAGGTTAATGAGCTATCACAGTTATCAGGTTAGATAATATTTATTTTTCAAGAAAAGTTTTCCTTTGAAGTATTTTTCAACCAATGAGAATATTTTACCAATTTTACTAACTCATAACTACATTAAAATGTTTAGAAGCTAATATCCAGTTTTCAGAATCAATATAAATAATTTTCATTCTGAAAAAAAATTCATCTTGGGTTAATTAAGAAAATAAGAACCCAAATATATACCTTAAGAGATCTGTCATTTCACAAATGGATCAGCACATTTGGGTTAAGTTTCTTTTCAGCCTGGAAGAATATTTACTCTCTTAGGACTATGAATTACCATTGTATAAGTTACCTACAGTGATGAATTTAATAATACACAATGTATGGCCAGATCATGTTGCCCACAAAACAACAGATAGTTATATCAGCAATCTCCTGAACACTCATGGAGAAACCTTTAATATAAAGGGAGAGATGAAACTCACCATCTATGAGTTTTTCAAGGAACACCATAAAGCATAGCTCCTTCTATTCATTGTATTGCCACTATTTTGAAGTCAAGTTTTCATCTAACTAAGCATAATACATATGCTTATTTATTAAATAAAATGTGAAAAGTTGGATGGTTCTTTAATTTTTCCCAAGGTCATAAATTCTTTAGTTTTTTAAATATCCTAGCCATTTCTAAATTTAGTTAAATGTTGACTCCAGTTGATCACTCATATTTAGATAATGGTAAAAATTATCTACTATTTTATCTACATAAATATGAGAAGAAAATGTATCACCACTCTCCCAGATGGAGAGGCCACATCATTTCTGAGAGATAAGCACCTAATTTAGGAAAGTATAATTTAACTCAAACTTGATTAGATGAGATCATTTCAGAAAGATAGAAATTTAAGTTAGGAAGATGGAACTTAGCACAGGCAACCCATTTGGTCCTTCATCTGCTCAATTACTCTTACCCACGTGTCCCAAACTGCAAGCTTGAAGGTGTGTATAACTCCAAGTGCTCCTGGGTGGGGGCCAACCGCTGAGTTCACGGCCCAAGTATATACTTGATGGAAGCAGTAAAATTCCATTTACATGGTCTCCTGCCTGGTTATCTTGTTAGTTTCACTAGGAGTCTTCTCTGACCTAACAGCAGGGAAGTTCTTTCCTGTCCTTCTATGAGAAAGGAATTAAGTCAACTCTGTTTCTCAGCTGTCTGCTGACATTCTTTGGTGTTTCTTTTCAGCACACTGAATTTCACTGGAAACAAGTGACTCACAAATCTAATATTTTATTTTTTTTTATTTTTTTT
>NW_004524627.1:2564758-2573392 GCF_000260255.1 Octodon degus | reverse complement strand
CTCAGCCCACCAGGGGGCGGGCTGGCTGGCATGTGGTGCTGGGGGATTGAACCGTGGTCCCTGTGCTTTGCTGAACTTGTTCTAAGTAGGTGCTTTAGACCACTGAGCCATCTCTCCAGCCCCACAAATCTAATATTTTAAAGACGCTTCTTTCTAGCCAGATATCTAAGCACTGGCTTAACTGCCGAGTTTTGCTCAACAATGTAACATATTTTGACTTGGAACAATAATCTCAGTTCTAGACTTCATTTTGACTATATTATTGTAGACAAATCTCCAAAACATTCAGCACTTTGAATGTCTTCTCTGTCACGTAACAAGAATGAACTAGATATTTTCTGGGATTTCGTCCAGCTCTAGTTGTCGTGAGTTTTTCCCATTGACTTGGTTGCTCTTCTCTTGCTGCTGAGACAAAATACCTGACACCCAAAGTTAAAGAAAAAATAAAAAATAAAAAGGTTTATTAGCTCACACTTTGTGGAGATTTCAGTCCATAATTAGCTGGCTCCAAGCAAAAGTGACACAAGGCAGAGGGCAACAGTTCATAGCTGCAGAAAACAGCAAAGGAAACAACAGAAAAAGGGAAGAGCCAAGATCAAGCCTCTTTACCTCCTTTATATTGTATGCAGGTGATCTGCCCCAGGGTGAGTGTATCACTCATACCCATAATCCCAGCATTGGACCATGAATCAATCAAAAAATTTAGAAGCCCACCCCATGACTGCCTGAGGTTTTGGGGGGACATCTAGACATAAGCTATAACATACCCAAGAATAAGTTCTAGAGATTAAATTGACAAAAGAAGGGCCAACAAGATAGTTCAGCAGACTAAGCTCCTGCTTAGGCAAGCTCAGGGAACAGGGTTTGATAATTATCAGGACCACAAGCCCCTCTGGCCCTGCCCTGGTGCACACTGAGCCAGCCACCAAGAATGGGTGTGGTGGTGCATGCCAGTAATCTCAGTGCTGGTAAGGCTGAAAACAAGAGGATCACTACGAGTCCTAGTTGCATGGTGAGACCCTGTACCAAATACATAAAAATTAAATAATTTTTTTTTAAAAATTGAGAAAAAAATGTCCAGTTATTACAAGACCAGAGCCAGAGGATATTATGAGCAATAAAGTAGGCCTGTGCATTCTACATGTATTTGTCCCAGAGTTGGTATAAGATCCAGAAATGGCAAACCTTTATCAGCTTTAAAAGATAAATAGCCATAGGTAACATGCATGGCATAGGTTCACTACCACTGGAATCTAGACAGGAAAGGGATGGCCTATAAGTTTAGTCTGGGACTGAGTTTAGGCCTTGTTATAATTTGAAGGGTTTGTCCCTGTCCTAAACTCATGTTGAAATTAAGAAGCAGGATTTTTTTTTTTATGAATTTAGGACAGGGTCTACACGGTCTCACTATGTGAGTCAGACTCATAGTGATTCTCCTGTTTTCAGCCTCCCAAATGCTGAGATGACAGGTGCGAGCCACCCCGCCCAGTCTCAATCACTGTCTCAGCCTGCCCCTGGGGTGGGGCCAGCATAGTCTGCCAAGGATCAAACCCCAGCCTCTGAGCCCTGCTGAAGCAGGTGCTTTAGTCCACTGAGCTATCTGGCTGACCCAAGAAATAGGATCTTTCAGAGGTGATAAGCCCTGAGGGCCCTGCCTTGATGAATGGATTAATGACAGTATGGTGTGAATGGACTCATACTTGTTCTCATGAATTCTTCATCCAACACATGTGGCCCCTTTCGGTGTAAACCCCCCACAGCACTATCCTTCTACTTTAAAACCTGGTTAGCATAGCAGTCACCCTCCCTCTCCATACACACGGATCACAGACCTCCCAGCCTCCTGAACTGTGAATGCAGAAATGTAGAGCCATTGCTGATCTCATTTGCTGTTAGAAATTCTGAGATGGCAGACAGTGATCAGTTTTTCAGAAATAGTTTTAATATCTAAGAAAATATCATGATTGAGTGCCTGGTTAAGTATCCAGAATTCTGTGAAATCTTTTCAAATCAGGAGAAGAATTTGTATCACCTAGATACCAGCAATTATTGTCAAAAATATTTGTAAAACCAAGTGATATTTTTTAAAATATTCTTAACTACTATTTAGAAAACAGATGGAACATGAAAAAAAGCTATTCATATATGAAAAATTTCCAACTAGGACCAGTGTAAGAAAAAATATGATATTCTTTATTATAGTAGTTTTGTACTTTTGACATTTCCTTTGTAGCAGTAAATTTTATGCTGTGACTTAATAAATTATCTCAATTTAAACAGTTACATTTCTTTTCCCCTGAAGACATCTCTTATGATTAATGTCAAGAAAACAGTGAATTTCTGAAAATATGAGGCAATTTTTTAAATTTTAGATCAAAGTTTAATCCTCTCAGGAACTTTTAGGCAATCAACAGGAGATTGTTATGTAACAAAATCAAAAAACTCTCATCAACCTTTTTTTTAAGGTCTATTAAGGCACTGTGGTGTTGGCACAGCTTTACAGCACAGAATATCATACCACAAGATTAAAGGGAACAGTCCCACTGAACCAAGAAATAATATTACCGCACCTCATTACATGACTATTATCTTACTAAACTGATCAACATCTTATCCTGTTCTAACTGATATGATTGAGTTACTGCTCTGAAATCAGATAATATGTAGCTCTCCAAAATTTTATCCTTGTCTTATCGCAATGAGATGAAAAGTTAAATTGCATTGGCGTCAATAAGAAGGACTATTTTTGTTCATAAAACTGACACTTTTGTACAAAGCCGTGACATAACTAACTAGTATAATTTTGTTACTGATAGAATTTTGTCTGAACTTCTTTGAAAGATTTAAAGAAATGGAAAATTGAGCATATGTCCTCTCTTCATGTAACAAAGCTGTTAATTTGGGTGACTGACCTTTTTAGACTTCCTTCTTTTCTTTTGTTTTTCTTTCTTCCTTTTAATTGAACACATCTTGGTGTTCATGATAGTTTACTGCCGGACAGCTATGGAAAGAGTAGCTTCTCGTGAGTCCACAGGTACAGATTAATGACTGGCTGTTTGTAGTCTACCCGAGGACAATCTGTGGGCTCAATAAGCTCGGGATTCACTGATACAGTTGTTGACAAAGATGACAATTAGTTTCAGCAAAATCTTAGAGAATAACTGAATTCTGTTTAATACATATGCTTACAGCCTTAGGGATAAAGTCAAAATTGAGGAAACAGGAAACGCTACTGTTCGGGTCACACTGTAATGAGAGACACTATATGCCTTTTTTTTCATCTTTAAAATGTATTTTGGTACTGCTAAAGAAAAATGGATTCAGAGGAAAAATAGAATAAATATTTTATTATCCTATTTAAAACAGTGGTATAACTTTGCATCTCTTTTATCTAGGTTCCTAACAATAACCAGAGAACACTTTTTAAATGTTCACAATAATAGGGAAAAAAATAAAAGACACCAAGCAATTAGAATCAAAGGGCACTACAATCAATCTAAAAAGATGCAGACAATAAACAATCAATCTGATATATTACAAAGTCCTCACAACAGACTATGATTGATTTTTTTCGGTATGTTCTCATTTCACTCATGCCTTTTTGCCAACCCTCTATCCATAACTATCCAGTATTTCTCAAAATATCATCTCTTACGAAATATAAGAGACCAATAACAAAACTAGCAAATTGTTTGCAGACTGTGTGTTGAAAATGCCACAGACTGACATCAGTAAGCTAGACCACATTATTCTAGATGAATAACCTTGGACAAAGCACAGCATCTCCATGAACATCTCTTATACTTAAGATGAAACTAAAATAATTAATATGTTGAAAAATAAGATAGCTTCAGTGTTGTTATACAATAGAATGGTTTATAAGTGTTAAGAACAGACTATAAAATCCAATCAAAGTTTTTATAATTAACATATACCAATGCTCATGAATTAAATCATTATATCTAATCCAATATCATTTTAAATCTGAGCCAATCAAAGCAAGTAGAAAAACAATATTAAGACTGGTGAACATCCAGTAGAAAAGTATGAAGAAGAAATATAGGAAGTAAAGCCATGCTGTTATGTTGAGCTGTGGGGGACTCAGGTCAATAATTTCTGACATTGCCAGTTTAAACAGAAGACCCAATGCTATTATGGGCTACTGGACTCTTTTACAATATTTTGCTGAGTTTACACACCTATAATATTCAATAATGGAACTTAGAAAAAATGGGGTATACCGATGAATGTCCATTTTGTATCTGTGTATTCAAAGTGGTTAGGATAGATATATAGTTACATTCTCTTAATGAATAGAGGGATTTGTTCTAATGGTGTTTGTAAATAGGATCTCAAGTCAGCATCTTGCACAGCAATTAACCACTAAGAAGAATATATGCAGTGTGTTAGTTATTGAAACTGTACTACTGATTTGATTTGAAACTGTCTCATTGCTATCTGTTTATCAATAAAATTTTGGAAAATAAAAAAAGACTGGTGAATAAAAAACACCTCAGAGGAAAATTGTGCCCCTTCAGTTCTTCAAAATACCCCCTCCTTATTCAAATAACTTATGCTGATTATGATGTTATCTTGGCAAATTTTCTTTAGGAAATGTTGGATTATATTACATAGTAGATAGTATTAGTCAGTAGGGGAGCATATGCTGAAATATATTTAAGAGGAAATTGTTTCAATAGCTCCAACTTCGCCATTAGGATCCATTTAATCAAATGTTAAATAACACTTTTTCAATTGCATCTCTCACTCTGTGCTCTACTTTTGCTCTTCTCGAAGGAAGACTATGATGTTCTCTTTCACCTTACCTTGCTGAGCTAGTGTTTCTCCAGTCAGCTTCCAAGCTATGAAGATAATTGTTAGAGATACCTTAATGGTAACAGGTAGGTAGCATAGGAGCTAATGCTATAAAAATGTCTTCTGAAAAATGCTATATTAGTGAACATTATATTACTGGGAATTTTATTGGACACCTTGTCTCTAATATTTTAATATTTAATTTCATATGCTTTTACTGGAATTTTATGTTGAGTAAAATTGAATGATACAGAAGGGAAAAGAAGCTCTTCATGCTGACTCAAATAATTTTACAAGATAAAGGACCCATTTCTCGTTATCAAATTACACTAGTTATTAGTTAGTCATGCTCACTTAATAAAATTGAGCCTTTATTACACTGAGATTAATTATCCATTCTTTTGGCCCTTCAAGTAATACTGAAAGCAATTTGGCAATATGACCATGAGCCATAAAAACACTCGTACTCATTGGCACATTATTATACCTCTAAACATCTACATAAAGAAAATGTGTTAAGAGTAAGACAAAAATTTTGCCAAATATTTACTGCATAGCTATTTATTTTTCTGAAATATTACAAAGAATATGTTGAAGCAGCAATAGATAAATAGTAATTTAAATTCCAGTTATCTATAATATAGAAAACTATATAGTCATTAGAATATTTATAAACTTTTGTATCAGAGAATATGCCATTATTATAATAGTCACTGAAACATCTTATATTTGCAAACATTGTGATTTTAACAGAATAAAAAATATTCAGTAAAAAAGACTAAAGTACCATATCAGAATATGAATCTTTGCTGTGTGATGAGAAATAATTTTTATACTTCTGTGAATTATTGTGATAATACATATTCCCTTCATAATCAGAAAATATAAAATATAAAATAATATATATGTGTGACAATGTCAGAAAAATTGACAATTTGGAAAATTTGAAGATTGTATGGCTGTTTACAGATGAGATTTCAGGGGAAATTGTAACTTTTCAATAATACCAAAACTTTCTTAGCAAAGAGAAAAAAATTAATAATGCTGAGTTATTTCCTCCTGCACACTTGCAGATCTAATAGGACTGTGAAAGTATTTGAAACTTTTTATGAAAAGTATCTCCTCCTCTCATAAATCAGCTTGAAAATTAAAGAAAAACGTACTGGTGATTTTTCTAAAAATGTACCAGTCTATGCTCTGCCTGTAGGATATTTGTTCTTGGTGTGGAAATTCTAATAATACATCACTGTACTGCATCGTCCTATAAAGGTATTCTGATGAGAGATCATGGGCAAGAAGATGAGAAACTTCCCTAGTAACAAGCTGCTTGGGCATATCCTTGACAAGACTGATGGCTGGAGAAGAAATGTCGTGAAGGAGGAGGAGGAGGAGGACGACGAAGATGACGAAGAAGACGACGACGATGAAGTCATCGCTGTACATAATGACACACACCTGTGATTCTAGGACTGTAGAAGGCCTAGGCAAGAAGAGCCAAAGTTCAAGCCCCACTTGAGAAATACAGACTTGACTCAAAGTTAAAAATAAGAAAAAGGCTGGTTATGTAGCTCAATGTGAAAGCCCTGCTTCAATCCCCAGTAGTAAAAAAAAAAAAAAAAAAAAAAAAAAATTCTGTGACAGAAAATGCACAGTTTATTTTAAATTATAGATTATTTTAAGAGGGAAAAATATTATCAAGAGTGTATATATAGCATGGTAATGTCACTCTCACAAAAATGTTCTCTGTGCATCGAAATACTGTGAAAAGGTTTTCTTCATAGTTGTTTTTAGTCTTTCAAGACATGGCCTTATCGGTGACTTTACAGTTGAGCATGACCCAGAGATATCACATGATGACATATGCAACTGTTAGTAGTTGCTTCACAAATTTCCAGATTTAGACAGCAGATTCTTTACTAAGGCAGTAAACTTTCCACAGGCCCAGTCCTGTAACATTAATGCCAGTTATATACTTTAACAAACATTCACATCATGTATGAATCTTCATATGAAGGATTATCTCATCTGTATGGAGATAAAATTATATAGAACAGCTAAAATTCGGGTAAGTCTTAAGATATAACCTTAAAATTCACACTTTCACCAGCCACTGTTTTTGGATTACCCTCCCTCAACCTCTGCCACACACAGATCTGAACACTGAAGTTCATTTATGAAGCATTTATACTACATTATTTTTGTCTTTGGTGCCTACACAAAGTTTCATCTTCATTTCATTATTTCAATTGCTTTTTCTTTCATTCTGAATCCTTTATCTAGGAGTCCATGGAAGTATTAGTCTTTCCACTTTATGACACAAACAGTAAGAGAAAATATTTAAATGTCATACTGGATAATCAGGCAATGACTCAGACAAGCTGCATGTCAAGCACTAAATTGCCCTCCACAGTTTTAGTCAGGTTTACAAGAAAAATCATGTAATAAAGGATATATAACTTATAGGATTATATTTTGCAGTCACCCATGAGTCATATACAGAGTACAGGAAATCTGCCCACACACTAAAGACAAAAAAAATCCAGCTGAGGGCCTGGATCCCACGACCCAGAGTGCAGGCCCAGCACGGAACCCTTCAGCAGAACTCCCTGCAAAGAGGCTACAGGCAAGACCCACCCAGCTGATTCAGGAGCAGAACATCTTCCCAGAGAGACACAAAGGGTTCAACTCTAAGGGATGCAGCAGAAAGAAGTGGAGCACAGCAACCAGATCCAAACAACACCCACCTGGAGGAATCTGAACTTCATAGATCCGGACCTTGTGCTAAGATAGTAACTCTATCTAAGCTCTACACCAAAGGTCAGAAGACAGTGGTATACAAAATGACAAAGAAAAGGAACAAAATGCAGTCTCAGGTCTTGAGTCCACCCAGTACATTTGCAGAAGACACTAGCACTGAGGAAACTGGAAATCACACACCAGATATCTCTGAAGTAATAGTGTTGGCAGTAAAGAAACAACTGCAGAAAGGTATAGAAGAAATCAGAACAGAAATAATTTTGGAACTAAAAAATTTAGTGATAACTATACTCAAAGAAGTACTAAGTGCTTCTAAAGAATACACTGATAGGGTCGGGGAGATGGCTCAGTGGAATAAGCGCTTCCCTGGCAAGAGCAAGGGCCTGAGTTCAATCCCCGGTTCTGGAAAAAAAAAACAACTGAAAGTTGAAAAATAGAGCAGAATATAAAAATGATGGAACCCCAAAATAAGCAATTTAGGAAAGAAATAAAATGTATGAAACAGGTTCAAAGTGATATACAGGAAATTAAACCTCAATCACAAGTTGTCAAAACCTTTTGCGTGAAAGTGAAAAGAGACTTTCTGACCTGAAAGACACCATTGCAGCTAGTGAAAATGTAAGAAAAGATCTCTTTAAAACAGCTAGGATGCAGGAAAAAAATAATTCAATACATGTAAAGATGAACAATGTGAGACTAATAGGCATCAATGAGAAGGAAGGGGTCAATACAAATGGTATAAAAGAATATGGGGAGAAGTAATAGCAGAAAACTTCCCAAATATGGGGCAACAATCTGACAGTCCCATAACCGAAGCATATAGAACTCCAAATAACATCAACCCAATTAAAACCACACCCAGATATATAATAATCAAGATCCCAGAAATTCAGCATAGGAACAGTATACTAAAAGCCACTAAAGAAAAGAAACAGATCACATTTAAAGGAGAAGCCATCAGAAAAACAGCAGATTTCTCTTCACAAACCATCAAGTCAAGAAGAGCATGGAGCAAAGTACTTCAAGTCTTGCAAGAAAACAAATTCCAACCCAGACTGATAT
>NW_004524627.1:2556114-2564348 GCF_000260255.1 Octodon degus | reverse complement strand
TCCTACCCCCAAACTGTTAGAAGTGCTGGTCATTTACTTGCCATTCCAGTATTTATCTTATGTTTTACTCTTAGTACTTCTTTGCTATCATGAAAACGTTTTCTCAGTTCAATTGTTTTGAAACATTTAATTTTTAATTGGTATTTAATTTTCTGAATATTGCTTAATCTTAATTTTTGTTCTAAGATTTATATTATATCTTTGACTTACAATTTATTTAAAAGACATTGTATGGTATCTTCTCCTAGTATTAGAAACTTTAAAAAGTATATTTCCACTTTCTGTTGACTTTATATTACTTCGTCCCTGTCTTTTATACACACATACACACACACATATATATGGGGAAAAATACGTGTATAACCCAACATAAGATTGGTACTGTTTCATAGAAATCTGCAAAGACCTTTAAATAGGGTTCATCTAATATATTTTTATATAGTCCTGCATAACTATTATATTGAGAGCTCTTTATTGTTCATCCAGGAGCACACTGTAACTTCTCTTGCCTTTTGAATTATGCTCTTTGTTATTTCCTATATGCTACTTCTGGAGGTATTAAACTATTTCAAGTGTGCATAACTAGAAAATCTTACTTTTAGTTTTCAAAGGTATGTTTGCTAAGTATAAAATTCAAAGAGGACAGATTTTTTCTTTCAGTCCTTTAGTTAATCTAGTTTCTTACATATTCTTACATACTTGGTCCCTTTCTTTTTCTTTCATGGAATAAGATATTATTCAATTTTGTTCTTCCATAGCTAATACTAATATATAATATATTAGTGGAACTGGGGATTGAACTCGGGTCCTTGCGTTTCCCAAGCAAGCACTTACTCTATTGAGCCATCTCCCCAGCCCCATAGCTAATATTTTTATGTATATGCTTTAATGATTTCTTTCTTTACAAGAATTTTGGACAATTTCATTTTGTGTTGCTTGGTATGATTTTATTTAAATGTCTTTGCAAAAGGTTCATTTTTCTTGGAAATGTGGTGTTATAAGTTGATGTAAATTCAGAAATTTTAAATCTTTAAATATTTATTGCCTATTCCTTTCTACTTTGAGAATTTTAATTATATGAATATAAATTTCTTGGTTTTGACACAGTAAACTATTATGACTGGTTTCTAGATTCTTTCTTCATTTTTATTTTGGACAGTTTTTATTGTTATATTCATTTATGGTTTTGTTTGTTTTTTGTTTTTTGTTTTTTGTTTTTTTGCAGAATCAGGGATTCAACTCAGGCATTTGCACTTGCCAGGGAAGCACTTATTCTACTGAGCCATCTCCCTGGTCAATATTCATTTATGTTTGTAAATAATTTATTTTCAATTTGTAATCTATTAAAAATAAATAAAGGAAAAGTGAAAAAAAAAAGATATATGTCTACCCAAGTTAAAAAAAAAATTCCCAGTACTCTACAGAACATGTTTAAAAAAAAAAAAAAGCAATCGGAATGATACTACCAATGAGAATGGGCACCCAGGCATGTATATACTGTCTGGCAGTTGTGATCTTTTCCAACAATTCTTGGCATATGTACTAGAAATAGTCTCAAATTGCATAGGTCCTATTGACAGGTAGCCTCACCCAGTCATAATAATTTGACTGTTATCATAGCATAAATAATCTTACAATAACAAATCTTTCTTCATGGAAACTAGGAAGATATCCAAATACCCTAAACACTAGGTTTTCCATAAAGAATTTCACATACTTAATTTAAAATAGTTTAATTCATAAGAGGTAATATATTTATAATGAAATTTGTAAAATATTATATCTTTACCTTAACAGTGTGAATTTGCTATGAGTAAAAGACCATGTAAGAACTAGTGAGATAGCTCAGCAGACTAAACACTTGCTTAGGCAAGTACAGGGACTGTTTTTCAATCTACAACACCACATGCTGCACTGCCCCTGGACTCAGTGGCATATGCCTGTAATCCCAGCACTGGGGAAGCTGAAAACAAGAGGGTCACCATGAGTCTGAGCTACATGGTGAGGCCCTGTACCAAATACATAAAAAAATAAAAAATAAAAAAGACTATATACTGTAAACCTAAAGCAAATGATCTCTCATGACTTTTGCAAATGAGTAAACAATTGAGAGTTCCTTGGGGATATTGTGTGCATACATTGATTAATGTCTTGCCTAATTCAAATTTATTCACAGAACATAGGAATATACAGTAGTAACACTATCTAAATTTACTGTACATACTTTCTCTTTCTGTAACCAGATACACGCTTGGACCATTTGAAGATGTATGGGACAATATGTAATTTCTGAAATACTTAAATGACATTAAAACATTATGAAACACTGAAAATGCCAAAAGAAATACAGCAAGCACTTCCATTTAAAATCCTTGAGGATCACACTTAATGATTTGACTTACAGTAAAAAGTCATCCCAAATAGCCACATCATAATATTAAGATAGGAACCCAACTGAGTGTAAATTTTTCTAAAAATTAGGACCCTTTGATGTATCATTGTTTGACTTTTACTGTATCATCTTACTCTGAAACTGCTATTCTGAGATTATCATAGATTCACACGTTTTGTTCTGTTTGGGTTTTTTTGGTAGCACTGAGGCTTTACACTTTCAGGCTTTGTACATGCTAGGCAAGAGCTCTAATAACGGGCTACACCTAACCTTTTAATTTTTCTCTTGAGCAAATCTCAGTGATGGCCCAGGCTGGCCTTCCTACGTTACCCTCTTGAGTACCTGGGATTATAGGCATGCAATGCTGATTCCAGTGATTATTATTTGGAAAGAATAATGCAAACAGAGTAAATATACACTTGACTATGTTCCCCCAATGACAATATCTTGCAAGACTATAGAATGTTTTTGCAACCAAAAGACTGACATTGATATAGCTCAAATACAGAACATTCCCATGACAACAGATTCTTCATGACAGATTCTTCAAGAGCCACATTCTCTCCTGCCAAGACCTGGCAGTTACCAACCTGTAGCTACTTGCATTACTTTCCAGATTAATATAAATTGGAAATTTTACCATAACTTTCCAGTGCAAAAAAAGTAAAGTGAATTCATGCATTAAGAAATATAGAATTAACCTTATTTTTTTACTCAGCATAATTTCCTTGAGACTTATCCAAATTGTTTCAAATATCAATAGTTTGTTCTCTTTTGCTATTAAGTAGTATTTCATGGATGCACCCAATTTTACCAATATGCCCAAGGTTGAATATTTAAGTTATTTCAACCTTGTGTGCTCTTACAGTAAGATGAAGCTGAAAAGGCCTTCTGTATAAAATTTCTTCTAAGAAAAAAATTTTCATTTCTTTAGGATAAGTGTCCATGTGTGCAATAAGTGGACCATATGGCACTTGCATGCTTAGTTTTATAAGAAATACACATACTATTTTCCAAAGTGACTCTACCACTTTCCACTCCCACCACAGTACGTAAGTGGTCAAGTTTCTCTGAATTCCCACCTTAATTTCTTACTTCCTTTTTATAAAAAATCTAAAAAAACTTTTTTTAGTGAATCTTACAAGTACTTAAACAGGGAGTGGTACCTCACAGGTACCTCAATTTGCATTTATTTAGCATGTCTTCTCACTTGTCTATTTGCCCTCTGTATATTCTCTTCAATGAACTGTCTCTTTCTGTCTTTTGCCCAATTTCTAGTTGGGTTTTGATTTAGCTTTTGTTTTGCTTGAGTTCTCAGAGTTCTTTCCACAATCTAAATATCAGCCCTTCATGTTATATATGGTGTGCAACAGTTTCCTCTAGGTCTGTAAATTGTTGTTATATCTTTTTAATATGCTTTTCTTCCATTTTTATTTTACTTTGATAAAGTTTCATTTATCAATTTGCCCCAAAATTTATATGTTTAGTGCTAAAACTCTAAGAACTCTTTTACTAGAACAAAATTTTTCCTGTGATTCTTCTAAAAGTAAGTAACTTTATGCTTTACAGTCAAGTCCCCAATCTATCTTAATTTTCATGTTATTTCACAAGGTTAGAGGTTTTTCCTTTGAACATTCAACTGCCCCAGCACTTTGTTATGAAATCTGTCTTTCTGCTGCTGAAATGCTTTTGCATCACTGTAAAAAAAAAAATCAGTTGAGTATATCTGTGTGGATTTATCTGTTCTGCTCAATTGAAATATATCTACACTTCTGCCAATAGCACACTGCCTAGATTACTATAATTATATTGTATGCCTTAATATCAATATCAGTTTGGTAATTACTTCTCTTATTTTTCTTTTCAAGATACAAATTTCCTTTTTTTTTTTTTTTTCAGTACCAGGCATTGAACTCAGGACCTTGCACCTACCAGGCAAGCGCTTATTCTTCTGAGCTATCTCCCCGGCCCCCAAATTTTCTTTTTAAGGAATAACTATTTCTATTCCATTCTCTCTTCCTTCCCATACAAGCTTATCTGTGTCTACCAAAAGCCTTGCTGGGATTTTGATCATATAAGACTTTAAATCACATTTATAAAAACAAGCACAAAATGTTTCCAAAAAACACAAAGGTGGAACATATTTTCAATGGAAATTCATTAACATTCTGTTCAGTCTGGGTGCCCAGTATTTTAATTGCACGTACGGATGAAGTGTCGCTTGCCTGAATCTCCAGAGCTCTGTTCTCTTGCAGAGGTTGGCAAACTTTGGGTTATACAGTCTCTTTTTAATAAGCTCTTTGAGCTAAGAATAGTTTTTACATTCTTTTAAGATTGCAAAATCAAAAAAAAAAAAAATGTATGACAGAGGCTACACGTAGGTCACTAAGCCTAAATCTGTATTTGTCTCTTTACAGAAAAATCTTTTCTGATTCCTGTCCTATATGGTCACATATTTGCATCACAGAGGACAAAAGAAAGCATGTTGTTACAAGTTAAAAAAAAAATAAAAGTCCCTCAATAACTGTATTTGCTGATGTATAAAATTATTTCAGCCAAGTTAAAAATCACTAAGGGACTGAATCTCTAAGCTTCTGAATATAAGTACATTAAAATTATGCTCAGACAATTTGAATTGGCAACTTAATATGGTTTTGTAAATTGACAACAGTATTATTTGCATATGAAGTACTGTTGCCATTCGCATTCTGTAGTGTTTTGTTTTACTTTGCTGTTGGTGGTGCTGGGGATTGTATTCACACCCTTGAACATGTTCACTGTTGAGCTTCACCCTCTGCCCTGTCATTCACAATGGTAAGGATGATAATTTTATAGAGGCACAACAGAATACTTATGAAAGCATGGATTTCTGAGGCCCTGAATGGGTCTCTAGAGTTTTGCTATTGTGTTTAGTTAAGTATCTTAACCTCCCCAAGTTCCCATTTCCTCATTTGTAAATTGGGAATAAAGACAATATATAGTGGTATCACAGAAATATTTAAATGTGCTGATATATTATACTGTGCATATATATATATATATATATATATATATATATACAATATTACAATGGTTAAAGCATTTCTCTATACAAAAGGTTTTTCCTACTAAAATTTTATTACTCATGTGTTATATTATTCATTATTAACAGTGAAAAATCAAAGTTTTCATTTCATAGAAATAGTGATGAGCTGATTCTTTTCAAGGCAGTTTTTACTTAATTTTTTTTAAAATTAAAGGCCGTGATGTTATTTATCCAACATATATATGTTAGCACACTAGTATCATGTGATGCAGTGTAAAGAGAAGCTAAAAGTAGAGGCTTTTAAAGTTGAAACCATGAAAAGACTGTACATAGAAGTAAGTAACACTTCAGAAAAAGCTAATCATTAACATATATGAGGATGCTTACCCACACAACAGATTTTTATGACATGAGAGTCAGAAGTCATGAAAATATGAGCATAAAATTAAAAGGGAATTGCTCTATTAATATGGAAATATTAAAAAGTGGAGCTTCTCTTCACAATGAAACAGTACCCTAAGCAATATGCTACACAGATAAATCATAAACCTTTCTAATTCTGATAGTGTCACTGCATAAAATTTTTATATAATAACAATGAAATGTGCATTAAAAAGAATGCCTTAGTTGTCATAAAGTTATCTAAATCAAATCCACATAAACTAATTTATGACTATCAGAGGCAGTTACACTGAACTGATAAATCAGAGTTGGAAGAAAACAAAGTATTTTTCTTCAATACCGGTTCAATTTTCAAGGGTTACCTAGCTGCAGGACAGGTGCAGTCAGACACAGGAATCAGTTTTTGTTTCTAGTCTTTTATTTTGTAGTATACTTGGTGGTCTTTAAACTCAGATCTGATTGTAATTTTAAGCTGAGTCATGTGTTAGTCTCTTTTTCATTACCATTATGAAATATGTGAAGCCGGACAACTTTGTAAAGACAGACTGTCTCACAGCTCTGGAGGTCTGGAGCAAGGAAGACTTAGTGGTACCCTTGCACTTGCAGAATCCCAGGCCACACAGGGCATTGCTAGGGCAGGAGACTGCAAACCCCCCCCCAAAAAAAAAGAATAGAATAGGAGCCTCACTGAGTCTTCCAGTGAATTCTGACTAAAAGGCATTAAAAACATACTTTACTAGATGCATAGCCCTGGAAAACAAGTCAAAGACAAGGGGGGAAAAAGAGTGTGAGAAAAAAACAAACATACAGATTTTTTAAAAAGCACCAGATTAAGAAACCAGAAAAAGAGCTGACAGGACACAGTGAGCAAGCCGGACATAAGCCACCACCCCTTCCAGTAAAATATAAAAGAATCCAAAGAAGGCGTCTGACTAACTTTAAGGCCATACGTACTCATACCGATGCACTGCACATGTATACACATATATTTACTCTAAAGTTACTATGATTCACTCTAAGGTCATTATAGTTGAGTAAGCTAGATATCCACACACTCTCTTATTAACTCTAACCAACCATGAACAAAATACCACCTTGCCAACTAACTGCCCACTCCTAACACAAGGCTTGGAAAAGTAGGTCAAGGACAAGTAAGTAAGCACACAAAAAAATACAGCAAATACAGTGTAAGATACAGGCCCCAGAAGCCAAACTGGTTATGGCAAGTTCAGGTGGGGGTTGGGGGTCTCACTCATCCCTATGCCAACAGCTGAGAACAAACGACCCATGGATTCTCCATCTCTCCAAATCCCTCTAACCTGATTTTTTAGGGAAACTATCTTCTCCTTTATCATTCCTTCCTTTTCATTTTTACAGATAAAGCGTCTTCCTTTCGTTGAACTTTGTCCATCTAATGTGTCACTGGGACTGAGTTTATGATCCTGGTGAGCTGCTTGGACAGCAGAGTGGTGTTCATCTCCCCAGTTCCCTGGCTAGGAGCCAGACATGACAGCACCATGTAACAGACAGAGAACATGTGGATCTGCCCCTGCTGGTTACTCTTTTTTGAAAAGCAGCCAAGATTTAATCAAAGGGCTTCCACCTTGATGACCATAACTTATCTGGTTTTTGTTTTTAGTTTTTTGTTTTTGTTTTTTGGCAAAACTGGGGATTGAACTCAGGCCCTTGAGCTTGCCAAGGAAGCACTTATTCCACTGAGCCATCTCCCTGGCCCAACCATAGCTTATCTTAACAACTTTCCAAAGGCCTGACCCATAAATACAATGTTTAGGTTAAGTTTCCACCTCTACACCTCAGGATAAAATGTCAACACATAAAATCCTGAGAGACATACTCAAACCAAAGCCAAGCATTAGGAGGTCATTATTTTTAAAAGATGGACATTTATATGTCTGTTGTATGTGAGAAACAGAGAAAGCACCCTTTGTTCTCTCTTTAACATGGACCTATTATCCAATAGTCTATCATGACCAACTTCTTTGTGCAAACCAACTAAAGATCTATATAGAACAAAACCTCTTCTGGTACTAAACTTTAAGACATAAAAATATATTTGCAAGAAGACAATTGCAAGTAGAAAAATTTTTGTTTCCTTTTTTAAATAATTTTACTGAGAAAATTTTTGTTCTCATTAAAAGTAATACTTCGAGAGCGCAGGCCCAGGAGTGAGTGAGACGGCCCAGGAGTGAGTGAGACAACCCAGGCCGCGGGATCCTGAACAGACCCAGAGCGCAGGCCCGGCGACAGAAAGAAGTGGAGCACAGCAGCCAGATCCAAACAACACCCACCTGGAGGAATCCGAACTTCATAGATCCGGACCTGGTGCTAAGGTAATAACTCTATCTAAGCTCTACACCAAAGGTCAGAAGACAGTGGTATACAAAATGACAAAGA
>NW_004524627.1:2541601-2552694 GCF_000260255.1 Octodon degus | reverse complement strand
TAGAAGGCTTATGGGCTGAGGAGACAGCTCAGTAGAATAAGTGCCTGCCTGGCAAGTGCACGCAGTCCTGAGTTCAATCCCTGGTACTAAATATATATATATATTATATATATATAAGGCTTGGCCTTTCATGGTTAATCCATAGGTAAGTCTTGAATTTCAAGCCGTATCCACCAGGTATCCATAGTAAGTGTGCTGACTATGGATATAAAAATCCTGAATTAACAAATCTACTTTTTCCCTTTGAAGAAGTGGTCTCTGACAGTTGATATAATAACATACTGCCAAATTTTAAGTTAAATCTATGGACCAGAATAGAAAACTTCCTCAACAATTAATGTATCCTTGAGTCTAGCAGATCTGCACTTTCTAACAGATATGATTAGAGCTAGTTTTTGTGAAAATAGGATTAAACCATGCAGTCAAATTTCAAGTTAATGACCATTATTTGAGAATCATCTAGTATCATCTTCTTTTTATTGAAATTGATTCTTGATTTTTAAATTGTTCATAATGTGGTTTTAAGTGGTTCTTTTAAGCATATCATTTAGCCAATCCAATTGCCTAAAATTCTCAAAAAATTAAAGTTGCCTGAGTGCATTTAAGCTACGTGTAACAAAAAGTCAACAAAACAGAGGTGTACAGGCAAACATGATTTCTTTCTCATATAAAATTCTAGACGGAGCACTTCCAGGCCTAAAAAGGCAGCAATGAAGACAGAATCTTCAGAATCCCAGAATCCTCCCAGCTCAGCTTTCTTGGTACCACCCTGAGCTTCAAGCTCTGGAGGACTGTTCAGCCAGCACAGCCAAATTCCAGGAAGATGGAAAGGCAAAGAAATAAAATGAAACAGACAGGGAGCATCTACCAGTTAGTTCCCTGCAGATTTCCACATGACACATTAACAACTTAAGCAGATATGGATCATAGGTACCTTTATCTTAACAGATTCAAGGAGCTCTAGTTAGGAGATGGGAAAGAAGTCTGAAATACCTATTTTTTTATAACACAATATCACAACTGACAGTTCTGAATAATGACTAAGCAGCAGTCCGAGCTGACTTATGAATTCCATACTGATTCAATGACCATTATAAATGAGGAATTACACAAAGCATCTGTCATATTTTGAGTAGCTAGAAGACTAAGGACTTAGGCATGCAACATAAACACATGTTTATTTCTCACAGTTCTGAAAAGTGGGGTAACTGCCTGGTCAAGCTCTTAGGGAAGTCCTCTTTCTTGGCTTTAATCTGGCTCTTCTCTCATTATATGCTCACATAGCAGAGAAAAATGAGATTGAAAAACAAGAAGTTGGTGCTAATCCCATTTATGAGGGCTCCATACCCATAACCTAATGATCTCTCGAAGATCCCATTTCCAAACATTGTCAAAATGTGGCCTTGGATTTCGATATTTGAATTGGTGGCATGAACACTTAGTCTACAGTAAAGCTTATATACTGCTACTGTGCTAATTCAAAATGAATGTGAAAAATATTCACAGGAAAAAATTGAAAGTCTATATACTCAAATGTTACCAAAATCTATTTTGGAATGGTAGGATTAAGAGTAATTTTTTTCCATTTTTCATTCATAGTATAATTTAATTTAAACTATACTACCAGTCCAATGATGAATATAATTTTATAATTTCTATTTTTTAATCCATTTAAATTTTATTTATATTTTATAATTCTATATGACCCTTCTCTTAAGTATAAAACCTCATTTAGCTATAAAGCTTTCAGTTATTCTAAATACTAACAGTATCATTTTAAGTGACTTGAATTTATAAATAGAACTTTTATTTCTGCATACAATAGTATTAGCCTATTTAGTCACAATTTTTAAAATTCTGTTATTAAAAATTTCTCCCATTTGGAAATGAAGAAAGGAAAAATATGTGTATATACAAGATAGTTAAAGTTGTTATACAGATAGTTTCTCTTAGTTCATTAAAAAGAAAGTTTTGTGCTAATATTATGTCTATAGCATGTGCTGTATCATGCTAGATGTGATGCCTACAACTACTCTGAATAACTACTAGGATGAAAACAATACACAATGTATCGATTATTGCATCTGTCATAATAACCTGTTTTTTTATAACTCGGTTTCATTGTTATGTCCACCTTTTTAAAAAAGAAAGAACAAATGAGATGGGTAAAAGGAAAAAAGAAGGAAGAGAAACGTATATTAGCTTGGTGATGTAAGACAAGATGTAAGCCTGTATGTAATTTCTATTGGTTAATTGAAAGTAACAGTTGACGTTCAATTGATTAATCTTTTTATTATTTTTTATTTTAGTACAGGGTGTATAGGGTGTACAGTGGCTTGTTGCATAGATCGGACTCTTAGTGCCCCTCCTGTTTGCAGCCTCCCAAGTGCTGGGATTACGGGCGCGCTCCACCGCAGCCATCTCAGTGCGCCCAAGGGGCGGGGCTGGCACGGCAGGCTGAGGTACGGAACTCCCGGACACTGTGTCTGCCTAAGCAGGCGTTTTAATCCACTGATGTTTGAGCAGCCTTACATATTTATCTGGTAATCTGAGCAACTACTTTGAAAATAACCATGTGTAATGTAACAACCATTGTTAACTTCCGATCACCTTGTTCTGAAATTCTACATCATTTTTATTCTTTTTGTTGTTTTGTGTTTGCTTTGAAGTTTTTTTTGGGGGGGTCCGTTTTAAAACAAACTTTAAAGAATTTCTCCCATTTAATATTTTAAATCTCTATGAGCAAGGATTTTTTCTTCAAAGTATATGTTTTGAGGGATTTGGTTTTGAGTAAGATCTATATTTTAAAATTCTAAATTCTATGAGCAAGGTTATGTTTTGAATAAGATCTATATTTTAATGATATAGAACATGATTAAGAGGTAATATGATAAAAGTATTGTGTAAACATGCTAAACAATAAACTTTTCTGTTTATTTTGCCAGTGTTTAAAAATAATGAAAACTACTTATAAGTTATTATTGCTTTTGAATCATCCATCTACCATGTATTATTCAGTATTAATATCATTCATTTATTGATTTTATGTGCGGATGTCTGCAAGCAAAGTAATTCCTAAAAAGGATGGGAACTATGTAAATAATCCAGACCAAATGATCACTTTCTAGACTGGACAGCATGTCTGTGAACTACGTAGAAATTCAAACATATCCTCCAAAATCAATGAGAAAACAAAATGGCCACAAACATAATTATACTTTATGCATAACTAGACAGTACTCAAAAATATCCTTTGATTTAAACCACAGTAAAAGTATATTTTTTAATCTGTGACAAATAAAAAAGAAATATCCACCAAACCAAATGTACTGAAAGTCCTTGACATTTGATACCAACTGGTATTTAACTTCTCTAATAATTGGTGTGTGCTTTTTTATGTGAGAGTAATAGCATACAAAGGGGGCAATTTTTGTAGAAATTACAAGAATCATTTAAAAACTCAGTGACCTAGCACCAGATTGAAACTCCTCTTCACAAAATGGGCCGGGTGAAATTCTACAGAATTCACCGCTGGGGAAATCCCTGCCTATATTTAGAGACCTGAAGACAAGTCACAGTATTACTAACCACCCAGGTCCTGAAACAGACAGAAATTTTTGACAAGAATCAAAGAGTATTCAAGAAAAGAAAATTTGCATTTTAAGAAGGATGTGGACTCTCACAATGTCCATTCAACTGCAAATATCTCTAATAAATGTGGCTTTAACAACACATATTTAATTAAAATATTATAAAAAGTAGGAGTCCCTGAATAGGCGTGTGTTCCTATCTAAACTATGCAAACAGAGACTGGGCGTGGTGGCACCCGCCTGTACTCCCGGTTCTTGGGAGGCTGAAAACTAGAGGATCACTATGAGTCCAATCTGTGTAGTGAGACCCTATGGACCCTGTACCAAATACATTTTTTTTTTTAAACCTAGTAAATAAACCCTGAAAAATATTTTTTTTTTATATTCTACTTCTAAGAAACGAAAGTTCTTAGTGTTGATGCTGATATTATTATATTTTCCCAGGTAAACAGAATGCCCTTGACCTATTCGCAGAGGATTTCCAGTCCAATTACGAAAGTGTTGGACATGGAACACAGCCCATTACTATTAATGTACATCATCACTCTACCAATGTTCAGCAAGCATATTTCATTTTATACTCAAATGTTCAACCACTCATTTTATATCTCTACTGTTTAAGAGATTCAAGTAGGTTAATAAAGAAAAGGTAAGATTATTTTGGATTGACAGTTTTGCCAGAAGAACAAAATCTATCACTGCCAGGGAAATGTGTTCAAATGTGATATAGCAGGTAAATTAAAAAGACAGGTTGCTCTAAGCATATATGTGGTTATAAGGATTACAGTTAATGAGCAGTAAGGAAATGTAGTGACTATAATGATATCAGTAAAGTATGAGAATTGGCTGTTAGTACTTAATGAGGAAAATCCTTCTATTCCCCTGAAGTCCTATCACGCTCCATTCAGTGACTCTAATTGATTGGCTAGGTTATTTAATGAGGGGCTGTGTGTTAGTCATTCTAAGGAAACCTCTGTTCTTATTTTATGATAGCATAGATTGATTGCGAAGTATTCCCCAGAGACTGTCAGATGTTTCTGGATGTTGTGTGTATATCACTTTATGTCTGTGGTGCTGAGATACTGTTCCATGCTTGGAAAGCTCACATTGACACTATCTAGTAGAAAACGTAGACAATCTTTTAAAATTCTAACTTCTGATAGTAGCACAGCTCCACACTTATTCTAAAGAGAAAAACATTTTGGTAAACGTATTTAACAGAAATCAGATATGTGTATTAAACGTGACTCTGACAATATGGTACATATTATCTGAGGACACTTGCCACAACTGTGCCTCTCATCAAAAATTATGAAAGCACAATGATATCTCATAGGCAAAGGAAAATTAGAACAAAAATGATTCAAAGTACGTGCAAAAATAGGCAGCTTGTTTAAAGTAAGAGGTTTGTTGCTTACTATTGTCTAGAATAAACCCGCAAAAATTTCTTATTGGTAATGAATGTATTCAATCCTTGCTAAAGTGTCTCCTAACTATTAATTCGAGTCAGATTCCATGAAATCCATATTTTAAAGTAGTAATTAGGAGCTGCCAAAGAGATTACTTGACTCTGAATTGCATTCTTTGGTTTCTGTTGGTACAGTTTTTGGCATACACAAGGTACAGAAAATATATCTGGTATTTTTAAATCTATTATTAAAACATACAAATTTTACAAAAGAGGAATGTGTAAAATTGATTGTACTGGATGTGAATATGATGAAGCCCATATTTAATAAGGGCAGCTGGGGTTCGATCCCCATCGTGCCGTGCCAGCCCCGTCCCCAGGCCAACTCAGCCAGTGATTGAGACTGGGCATGGTGGTGCGCACCTGTAATACCAGCGCTTGGGATGCTGAAAACAGGAGATTCGCTAGGAGTCCGATCTACTTAGTGAGACCCTGTAGACTGTGTATTAAGTACACACAAAGAAAAGACCATACTCAATAGATTCAGTAAACTTTATTTAGCCTCCAAGGATAATCATTTATTTATTAATATATTTTAAAATACTCAAATAGAACAGCTAATTTTCTGACTATCATGTTTAAGTGTAATATATATTCATGAATATCAATTATCACTGAAAATGGAAATTATAAAAGTTTTGTTCACCTTTACAATTGTTTTAAAATTGGCATACACTTAATAGAAATTATCTTAATAAATTAGTATTTAGCACATTTGATCATGTACTTCTTCATTTCTTGGAGTCATTCACTGTGTATATTTTCAGCTTTACGAATTTGCTTAGCACGAAACATGATATTGCTATGCCGAAATGTATTAGCAACCTTTGCCACACTTCATCAGTGCATGGGGGAAGACCTAGTTTCTGAAAATTTCAAGATCAGTTGTTAAAGTGCTGCGTTATCTGAGCACCTGACAGAACAGAGCTCTCCCAGTGAGGTACAAAGCACCCAGTAGAACAGGACAGTTTCATTGCCGTAGATCTTAGGCTCCCATAGCTTTAGGTAAATTCTGCTTGTGGGGTTTATGTGAAATTTCTGCTTGATTGGATAAGCATGCAGGGCAGAGTACTGCGATGAGTTACTCTGCTCTGTGCTTTGGGTGGAGATGTTATTCAATGTTTGCTCACCAATCCTTTTCTCTAAAACAATACTGGAGGTCAAATTTTCTGCCAAATCCATTGCATCGTTTTTCTTCCAAATCCAACAAACTAGAAATTGTCACATGTATTGAGTTTGTTTGGAAAAATAGTTTGAGAGATTCCCATGTGGGGCATTAATTGGCAAGCCCTTGGAGACACACCTGGCTGTAGTGAAGGTAGCAGGATTCAGCAAGGAAAGAAGATGACCTGAGATGCAGCTGCAATAGGGACCAACCCTTTGGGAGAATTCTCGGCACCACCCTGAGAGAAATCAAGAAGCCAACCAGTGGACCTGTGTTATTCCCAGGGAAGGGACATGACCTCAACAGCAAGAGTTCCATGCAGCAAGCCCATTCCTAGGGAGGAAATTTGCTAAGACCAGCAGAATTATTTCTAGGTGCTGGGGCACATGGATAGAGAGGAGATAAGTAAATTTGATTCAGTGGTTTATCAATCGTTCAGATACTGCTAACCAGAATGAGACTATGGAAAGTAGAACAGAGTTAGAGATAAAGGGTAGAGTTTACTTTGAGGTAGTTTTAAGAAGCCAATGTAGGAACTTCCAGATGGCCCTTCTGAAATGTAAAACTGGATTCCAGAAGAAAGTCAAAATTTAATGTCCTAATGTTAGAGAACCTAAAGTGCTGACTGGAGAAGAAATGTACAAGGAGACAGGAGGGAATGAGGCCGTAGATAACAAGGGAGGCTTTCTGACAGGAGTGGTGAGTGGAGAAGAATATTACAAAATGAAAAACAGAACTGAGGGTGAAACATACTCATCTGAACTAAAATGAAAAAAGAAATTGATATTTTGTTGAAGAAATTTTGATGCATTCATTGTGAGCAACAATGGGAGCTATTTGTTTACTTCTCAATGGACAGAGGAAAAAAAAAATCCTAAAAAGAAGACTGACTGGAATAACCTGGTACCATTTTTTGAAGTTATGTGCTTTGAGGATATAACTATCTGTGGGATTCTAATTCAAAGTGAATTACTGGAATATCATGAGAACAAACCAAACTAAAATGAAGGTTTTTTACAGAATAGCTGTCCTGAATGACTCAAAAAAGTCAAGCTCAATAAAAATAAAAACTGAAGATTAGAGAAAATTAAAGCAATATGATATTATGGCTTATGTGTAGATGTCCCCCCAAGGTCTCATGTGATCATAGGTGGAGCTTCTTTATAGGTAGCTGAATCTAGAATGTGTGAAAATGGAATTAATAGTGCCATGCTAGAATCAAGGGCACTAGGATTAAAAGTGGGAGGGCTAACTGCCCTTTGTACCCTGGACAAAATATAAGGGCTACAAAGGGCTGTGGGTACCATTTGCCTGCTTTTCTATCTTCTACCTACCATGAAATGTATTTCCTCCAAAATACCTGTCTACCAAACCATCGTACCTTGGAGCCAGCCAATTCTTAATTGAAACCTCTACATATTGTGAGCCAAGTTATCCTTTCTTCCCTTATTTCTGGGGATGGGTATTTTGTCCCAGCAACAAGAAAAGTTACTAAAAAGGAATTTGGTGTCAGATCAGTGGGGTCTTTGATGTGATATTACCTGGACATGCTTGGAGGGGAAAAGACAGGACAGGTTTGGAGATACTGCCTGAAAAGGAGAACTGGAACACTCGAAGATGTATTTGATATAGAAGGCTGATAGAAATTCTGCCTATGAAGACCAGACTTAGGAGGTTTCTGCTGAAAAGAAAGACTGCATTGACTGTTGGACTCCAGATGATGTGTGTTAAGGCTTAACAGAAAGTTGGTCTGCATTTTGCTTGTGTCCAGAGATTTTGCCCAAGACTGTATTAGCAGGGAGCTAATTAATCTGTCAGAAAAAATTCAAGACATTATGATGTTGAGGCTGTAGCATGGCTATCATTAGGGGATTTTTAGCCACATTTATGGTACAAATGAAGAACAAAGAGCAAGCATAATCATTTAAAACCTTTTGAGTGGCCAAAAGGGAAGATCCAATAAAGTTACAGCTTGCAAACATAGAATACAGGAGAAACTGGTCACTGAAAAGACTAGCAAGAAAAAGTCAAGTACTTCAGAAGAACACAACAGAAAATAATGGCCTGAGGACAGTGCAAGAACCAGCAAAGCTCCAATCCAGCCTTTTCAGCCTCAGAGATACAAAGGTGAAAGACTTTGCTTTGAGAAGAGTGCCCCTTTTCACTATGGTCCAGAATGGTGATGACCTAACAAAGTTGTTCCTTGGGATTTGGTTCATAGGCACTTGGCCGCCTCCAGTGAGTAAAGAAGAAATTCTGGACATCACCCCAGCTGGCAGAAGACCTGGGAATCATCTATGTGCCAGTTTTAGGTAAATGTAAAAGTTGTGGAGTCAAAGCTTTCACCAGATTTCAGAAGATGGCCTGGGAGTTGAGACAATGTATCCCTAAGAGGGCAGTGTATGAAGCTATGGGAGTGAAGCTGAAGGAGCTGTGGAGACCCCATAAGTTTGGAGAAGCCAGGAACATGGACCATCCGAGGCAAACTGCAAAGAGAGAGCAGAGCTAGCCCAAGAGAGAAGCCATGAGCGTTCCAACCACTGGAAGTATTGCAGGGGTGGAGCTGCCCACACTCTTTGGGGTTCACAGTTTGCCACAGACTGATGAGAATTATGAGAGTAGAGTGGTGGGTTTTAATGTTTGTCCAGCTAGATTTTAGTTTTGCTTTATTCCTATTCTTTGCTATCCCCCCACTGGTAACTTTTAGAGTGGAATGTCTGTCTTGTGCCATGGAATGCTGAAAGTGTCTAACATTCTTTTTATTTGAACAGGGACTTCGAGCAAAGAGTTTTCCTTAAATCTCAGAGTAGATTTTGAGCTTGGACTTTAGGACTTCAACATCTTTTAGAGATGGAGTAAATGCCCTTGCATAAAGGGATGTGCTGAGTCTTTGGGGTGCAGGGGTGGAGTGGTATGGCTCATATTTAGATGTCCCACAAAGCCTCATGTGGTCACAGGTAGGGCTTTTTTCAGAGGTGGTTGGATCTAAAATATGTGATTGATTCATGGTGCAATGCTGGGATCAAGGGTGGTGGGGTAAGGGTGTAAGCCCTGCATGCCCTAAGTAGTCTGGATAAGATATAAGGACTGTGGTTGTTCCTGCTTGCTTTGCCAACTCTGCCTACCTTGAAATGTTTCTCCTTTGTGGTGTCTGTCTGCCTTGCTACCTTGGAGCCAGCCAATTATGGACTGTTATGTAGAACCAAGTAAACCTTTCCTCTCTTAACTTGTAGGTATTGGGTATTTTGTCTCAGCAAGGAGAAAAAATAACTGAGACATACGACAAATATACACATATCTGATGCTAAACTGGATTCTACGTGGGTTACAACAGCTACAAAAATATTAATGAGTCAATGGATGATTATTTGAATATGGATTGTGAAATAGGTGATATTGTTAAACTAAGACCAAATTTCTTCTTTTAAGAGTCATAGTGTGATTGTGTAAAAAAAAATTTCTTGTCCTTAAGTAACAATTATTTCAGGTAAGTACTGACAATATCTCCGGTTCACTCTCAATTTCTAAAAATAAATCTCCATGTTGGAAGTCTCATTAAATCTAAAAGCCAGCAATGCATGGCAAAGAGGATATTATAGAATAAATGCAAAAGTGATCCTTAGGAGAGTGGAAAACTATTTAGATGTGCAGTTAGCTACATTGATGAACACATTTCAGATGGATAGTGCCTACACAGCCTACTGAAACCGTCAAAAAGTAAGCTCACCAAAGATGTTAGAAAATCCATCCACCTAAAAACTGCTCACACTGAAGGAGGTGAAGTGAGATAAACTCACTAAGCTCTATGAACCCTAAAGTTTATATTGATGCCATTCTCAAAGGAAGGACCATCGGGCATGTTTTCTGTTCTTAGCTTTGTGGGGTTTAGAAGTTGACACTATTCAGCAGTGCAGCAATGTAATCTAATGGATTGGAAAAAGCTAACACATAAAAAGATGGGGAGTAATAAGAAAATGATTGTTGACTAAAACAGAACCACTCTCTAAAACTGAGAAATTGACAACTTTTCTGAAGGTCAATCTGAAGGGTGACAATAACAGGTACAGAGCACAGTGACAGATATCACTCATGTTCACTGGTGTTCGTGAAAGTCCCTTCATCTTCCACATCAACTACATTTTCACTGTCAAAGACTACCCTGAAAAGTGGCTTATACTGTCCAGGTGGGGACTAGTACCTTCAAGCAATGCTTATTGTAAGTTATTTGGGCTCATTTTAAGTATTCTCAATGTCTCTATGGCTATTTGATAAGAGGTTAAGCATAGATCATGGCATATCTTTTGCCAAAATTTCACTTATACACTCAATAAACACACACACATACACACACACACACACACACACACACACACCTTTCTAGTTACTTACAAACACCCTGTAAATATTATGCCCATAGAATCAAAAACTAAGTTATCCCTTATAAGATCCTAAAGTGAAATATTCTTTGTATTTTTTTTAAAAGGAACAAGTATTTCATTATGTGGAGAACATACAAAAATATAACCATGTATGTCCCCATGTTTTTCTTTTGATTCTTCAACTTTATATTCAAAAGCCATAGTTTTCAAAATAGCCTGGCAGAGGCAAAAATATTTGATCTATGATATAACAGCAATTATGACCATATTAAGCCAAAACAATGAATGTAAGAGTCCTTAAATTCCTTGTGAACTAGTGCATCATGAAAGCTTAAATTCATTGAGAATACCTTAAAAAGGTATCAGCTTGGGGCCCAGGAGATAGCTCAGTAGAATAAACACTTCACTGGCAAGCACAAGGGCCTGAGTTCAATCCCTGGTTCAATCAAGCACAAGGGCCTGAGTTCAACCCCTGGTTCCTTCAAAAAAAA
>NW_004524627.1:2539028-2541501 GCF_000260255.1 Octodon degus | reverse complement strand
TTATTTATTTATTATATATTTGGTACAGGGTCTCACTATGAAGCTCAGACTCATAGTGATCCTCCAGTTTTCAGCCTCCCCAGTGCTGGGATTGTTAGTATGCACCACTATGCCAGTTCTTAGTGACTGGCTAAGAGCACCCATGGGAAGGGAAGGCATGACATGTGGTGCCAGGAATTGAACTCCAATCACTGTGCTTGGCTAAGCAGGCACTTAGTCTGTTGAGCTACCTCTCTGGCCCTTAATTTTATTTTTTGAGAATACAAAATCAACACTGATTGACATATGTCAAAAGTACTCAATTTAATAAGTGAAAAAAAGTTTGAGAAATTGGTCCTCTACTTCTTTGAATGCTTTAATAAAATTCAGAGCCAATGTTAAAATTATTTTGTAAGTAAATAGTAAGATATTAAGTATTTTGTCTGAAATATACTTATTTACATGAAAAAATGAAGGGTTGCCATTTATTTATTTATTTATTTATTTATTTATTTGTGTGGCCCCTCAACTCACCCTGGGGTCAGCCTGGCATGGCATGTGCTGCCAGGGATCAAATCACAGTCCCTGCACATATCTAAGCTTGCTTAGGCAGGCACTTTAGGCCTATGTTGTCAGCCCATGAAGGCTTGCTTTTAAATAATTTGAAATGTTCTTGAAATTCTATGAAGCATTAATTTTTTAAGGTCCTCATTGTATTTAAGTATTTAAAGAATTATTTTAATTCTCAGTTATAGAAAACATTGGTTTATGTATAATGAGATTATATTTATTCTGTCTTAAATTGTCCAGCCATGTCATACAAAAACATGTCATGGGTTATATAAGAAATAATTATTACTCAGGTTGAAAACACTTAAAATAGTCTTTCACTTATATAAAACACAAAGATTCTAATGAGAATACTCATTTTACATGTTATTAACTTGAAATCCTCTCTCTGAATTTTTTTTTTACCTAGAAATGTCTCCTAGGTTATTCAGGCTCTGCTGTGATTTTGTGACACAGTGGAAAGAAATGTATATTAAGGTGCCTTAGGCTTGTTCCTTGCTAGTTCTTTCTATTACTTTCTCTAGGGAAAGCTCACAGAATAAAATAGTTTTTTTTTTCCTGCTGAATTTATGCTGTTGAATAAATGCTGTTTTTCAAAGGCTCTCTCCTTTTAGTTTTTGGAGAAAGAAGTATCTGTGAACTATTTTGTTACAAAAAATTAATAATTTTCCTTTTTCAATACTGAAAAATGGAATTACTAAATAATGATTCATGTTTCATTTTGTTATTCAACTTTTTCATTGTTTATGACTTAAGCATTCAATTTCAATCTATTATGATTTTTACTATTGATAGAAAAATCAGTAACAGCTGTGACTGGAAAAATAAATATAATCAAGGGAGCATGACAAAAACATTTTATTTTTAAATAGCTATTTCAACCAATGTAGTAGAAAGATAAATAGTGAAGTAAGAAGATATACTACTTTATAATACTATCACAACAGAGACGTGCTATTTTCAGGTGTTTGCTAATTCTGAAAATTATTGGCAAACAGTACATTTCTATTAGTACATTAATTTTTTATAAAAGTTTTGGGATCCTGACTAAAACTTAATGCTCTTTTACTCAGACAGTATGAAGACAAGAAAATGCATTCTGGTATGAACCAAAACAGCCTGAGAAATGTCTTCAAGAGACAAGAGCATAAATCACCTCCCATGAACTGGGCACATTTGGATTTAGTTTATTTGATTTGTTTCTGAGACTGTCATCAGTTTGGTTGCCATGAAAGTAAGCAATGGGCTTTGGCTATTCTGTGGTGTTTCTATTTCATAATCCCTTTAAAAGAGTTATTAGCAATACTTTTAGCATCTTGTGTTCTCTAATTTTAATCAGTCTGCTTTCACTGATTTTTCATTTCTGACCTGAATTGACATGCTATCATCACCTAGTCTTCTGTGAGGAGAAAAATATTTTATAAGTGTATTGGATGAAGTTTGGAAACTCAGAAATAATGATGCGTGCCCAGGGCAAAATTCTAAAGTAGCTGGAATTCATTTTTAGAAGCCACCTCCTCTTCTTTTTAGCACACTTCTCATATTTTTTGGGTTCTTCTGTCCCAGATTCAGGAATCTCATATTCTCTCCTGCATTAAACTGCATCTAATACACAACCATCCGTAAGGTACCCCATTTTCTCTCACATTTTCCTCTCACTTCTGTGTAGTATCCTCTGTTTTGTATATCCCTGCTTCTCAGCTATCAGTCATTAAAAAACAATTTCATGAAATCATCTTCCTAAAACTATTAATGACTTATAATGCCTCAGTCTTTCAATATATTTTACAAATTGCTTTGGTAAAAGTATATTTCAATCCAAACATATGAATTACCAACAATGAAATCTCATGCAGAACTCAGGATTGATGTATCTGGACCAGCAAACATTGTGTGTGTGTTTGTGTGTGTGTGTGTGTGTGTG
>NW_004524627.1:2531991-2538928 GCF_000260255.1 Octodon degus | reverse complement strand
TGAGATTTTGTAAATTAATTAATTAATTAATTAATTTTAAAAAAAAGTAATACTTCACTTTGGGATGTTCTTCACCTTTGTTCTTCATAAATACTTCATCAGGACTTAACAGAAGTCCTATCTTGACTGTATGACAAAAATACTTCCCTACATACTAAATCACTAGACAAAATTCCACCCAATTCTTGCTTCAACATAGTATGTTCAACCCTAACTGAGAGACATCTGATTCAAAGTGACAACTTTAAAGAGAATAATACTTTGAAGAAAATGACAGAAGTTTCATGATTTAACATGCCAAAGTTCACTTTGCCTGATAAAAATACCATTTTCATTTTCTAAGCATGCAACCTGTTTTTCATAATAAAGTAGATAAATGCCTTTGTGACACTTGGAATCATCACTGAACTGAATTCTCTTGGTTTGTCAAAGTCCATTTGATCTACAATGAATTAAATGATGGGCACACAGGTAAAAATTTAGATTTTTTTCAAAATTGTAGAAGCATCCTTTTAAGCCTTGAATCCATGAAAGATGTTTTTCTGTCACTAAATTAGAGGTAAAATAATTATGCAGTAATTTGTTGAAATATCAGCACACATTCAGCCCCATAAATGCAGAGAAGCATAACAGAAAGTAATTACAGGCCTGTATTTACATTTGATTATATTAAGACAAAGCATATTGTGGAAGCAAGGGGTAACTACGTAGTTTATGTTTAACAAGTTATCACTCAGGCAGCTGTCATTCTGGTTAAGATAACAGAGCTGCACAACAAATGTAAATTACTTTTCACCTCATTGATCAAAGCCAAAAAAGAGTACTTAAAAGTGTACGTAACTACTGGGATGCATAACTCTTCATGTGATTAAAGTCACCAGTTGTCATGAATGCTGAAAAAGAGCAAAGAATTAAAAACAAACAACTCAGTCTTCATCTCTAGATCAATAACTTTTGGAAAGTTCATTCTGTTACCCAAATTATTAAGTTCCTACGTGGGACAGGGAGACAGCAGAGCTGGCCCCTTCTTCCTCAAAGGTCCACAGTCTAAGTAGTGGGGAAGGATATGGGTTAAAGAATAAGGCAAAGAAGAAAGAGAATAAACATGAGAATGCAAGTAGCTATGTATCAAGATAATGCTCACACTGTTGAGAAAATTCAAAATAGGAAGATATACTGCCCAATACTGCCAAATATGAAAATGCAAATAAAACCTTATATATAAATTTTAACAAATAAAAGTAGTGTGATATAGAAGGCTTATGGGCTGAGGAGACAGCTCAGTAGAATAAGTGCCTGCCTGGCAAGTGCACGCAGTCCTGAGTTCAATCCCTGGTACTAAATATATATATATATTATATATATATAAGGCTTGGCCTTTCATGGTTAATCCATAGGTAAGTCTTGAATTTCAAGCCGTATCCACCAGGTATCCATAGTAAGTGTGCTGACTATGGATATAAAAATCCTGAATTAACAAATCTACTTTTTCCCTTTGAAGAAGTGGTCTCTGACAGTTGATATAATAACATACTGCCAAATTTTAAGTTAAATCTATGGACCAGAATAGAAAACTTCCTCAACAATTAATGTATCCTTGAGTCTAGCAGATCTGCACTTTCTAACAGATATGATTAGAGCTAGTTTTTGTGAAAATAGGATTAAACCATGCAGTCAAATTTCAAGTTAATGACCATTATTTGAGAATCATCTAGTATCATCTTCTTTTTATTGAAATTGATTCTTGATTTTTAAATTGTTCATAATGTGGTTTTAAGTGGTTCTTTTAAGCATATCATTTAGCCAATCCAATTGCCTAAAATTCTCAAAAAATTAAAGTTGCCTGAGTGCATTTAAGCTACGTGTAACAAAAAGTCAACAAAACAGAGGTGTACAGGCAAACATGATTTCTTTCTCATATAAAATTCTAGACGGAGCACTTCCAGGCCTAAAAAGGCAGCAATGAAGACAGAATCTTCAGAATCCCAGAATCCTCCCAGCTCAGCTTTCTTGGTACCACCCTGAGCTTCAAGCTCTGGAGGACTGTTCAGCCAGCACAGCCAAATTCCAGGAAGATGGAAAGGCAAAGAAATAAAATGAAACAGACAGGGAGCATCTACCAGTTAGTTCCCTGCAGATTTCCACATGACACATTAACAACTTAAGCAGATATGGATCATAGGTACCTTTATCTTAACAGATTCAAGGAGCTCTAGTTAGGAGATGGGAAAGAAGTCTGAAATACCTATTTTTTTATAACACAATATCACAACTGACAGTTCTGAATAATGACTAAGCAGCAGTCCGAGCTGACTTATGAATTCCATACTGATTCAATGACCATTATAAATGAGGAATTACACAAAGCATCTGTCATATTTTGAGTAGCTAGAAGACTAAGGACTTAGGCATGCAACATAAACACATGTTTATTTCTCACAGTTCTGAAAAGTGGGGTAACTGCCTGGTCAAGCTCTTAGGGAAGTCCTCTTTCTTGGCTTTAATCTGGCTCTTCTCTCATTATATGCTCACATAGCAGAGAAAAATGAGATTGAAAAACAAGAAGTTGGTGCTAATCCCATTTATGAGGGCTCCATACCCATAACCTAATGATCTCTCGAAGATCCCATTTCCAAACATTGTCAAAATGTGGCCTTGGATTTCGATATTTGAATTGGTGGCATGAACACTTAGTCTACAGTAAAGCTTATATACTGCTACTGTGCTAATTCAAAATGAATGTGAAAAATATTCACAGGAAAAAATTGAAAGTCTATATACTCAAATGTTACCAAAATCTATTTTGGAATGGTAGGATTAAGAGTAATTTTTTTCCATTTTTCATTCATAGTATAATTTAATTTAAACTATACTACCAGTCCAATGATGAATATAATTTTATAATTTCTATTTTTTAATCCATTTAAATTTTATTTATATTTTATAATTCTATATGACCCTTCTCTTAAGTATAAAACCTCATTTAGCTATAAAGCTTTCAGTTATTCTAAATACTAACAGTATCATTTTAAGTGACTTGAATTTATAAATAGAACTTTTATTTCTGCATACAATAGTATTAGCCTATTTAGTCACAATTTTTAAAATTCTGTTATTAAAAATTTCTCCCATTTGGAAATGAAGAAAGGAAAAATATGTGTATATACAAGATAGTTAAAGTTGTTATACAGATAGTTTCTCTTAGTTCATTAAAAAGAAAGTTTTGTGCTAATATTATGTCTATAGCATGTGCTGTATCATGCTAGATGTGATGCCTACAACTACTCTGAATAACTACTAGGATGAAAACAATACACAATGTATCGATTATTGCATCTGTCATAATAACCTGTTTTTTTATAACTCGGTTTCATTGTTATGTCCACCTTTTTAAAAAAGAAAGAACAAATGAGATGGGTAAAAGGAAAAAAGAAGGAAGAGAAACGTATATTAGCTTGGTGATGTAAGACAAGATGTAAGCCTGTATGTAATTTCTATTGGTTAATTGAAAGTAACAGTTGACGTTCAATTGATTAATCTTTTTATTATTTTTTATTTTAGTACAGGGTGTATAGGGTGTACAGTGGCTTGTTGCATAGATCGGACTCTTAGTGCCCCTCCTGTTTGCAGCCTCCCAAGTGCTGGGATTACGGGCGCGCTCCACCGCAGCCATCTCAGTGCGCCCAAGGGGCGGGGCTGGCACGGCAGGCTGAGGTACGGAACTCCCGGACACTGTGTCTGCCTAAGCAGGCGTTTTAATCCACTGATGTTTGAGCAGCCTTACATATTTATCTGGTAATCTGAGCAACTACTTTGAAAATAACCATGTGTAATGTAACAACCATTGTTAACTTCCGATCACCTTGTTCTGAAATTCTACATCATTTTTATTCTTTTTGTTGTTTTGTGTTTGCTTTGAAGTTTTTTTTGGGGGGGTCCGTTTTAAAACAAACTTTAAAGAATTTCTCCCATTTAATATTTTAAATCTCTATGAGCAAGGATTTTTTCTTCAAAGTATATGTTTTGAGGGATTTGGTTTTGAGTAAGATCTATATTTTAAAATTCTAAATTCTATGAGCAAGGTTATGTTTTGAATAAGATCTATATTTTAATGATATAGAACATGATTAAGAGGTAATATGATAAAAGTATTGTGTAAACATGCTAAACAATAAACTTTTCTGTTTATTTTGCCAGTGTTTAAAAATAATGAAAACTACTTATAAGTTATTATTGCTTTTGAATCATCCATCTACCATGTATTATTCAGTATTAATATCATTCATTTATTGATTTTATGTGCGGATGTCTGCAAGCAAAGTAATTCCTAAAAAGGATGGGAACTATGTAAATAATCCAGACCAAATGATCACTTTCTAGACTGGACAGCATGTCTGTGAACTACGTAGAAATTCAAACATATCCTCCAAAATCAATGAGAAAACAAAATGGCCACAAACATAATTATACTTTATGCATAACTAGACAGTACTCAAAAATATCCTTTGATTTAAACCACAGTAAAAGTATATTTTTTAATCTGTGACAAATAAAAAAGAAATATCCACCAAACCAAATGTACTGAAAGTCCTTGACATTTGATACCAACTGGTATTTAACTTCTCTAATAATTGGTGTGTGCTTTTTTATGTGAGAGTAATAGCATACAAAGGGGGCAATTTTTGTAGAAATTACAAGAATCATTTAAAAACTCAGTGACCTAGCACCAGATTGAAACTCCTCTTCACAAAATGGGCCGGGTGAAATTCTACAGAATTCACCGCTGGGGAAATCCCTGCCTATATTTAGAGACCTGAAGACAAGTCACAGTATTACTAACCACCCAGGTCCTGAAACAGACAGAAATTTTTGACAAGAATCAAAGAGTATTCAAGAAAAGAAAATTTGCATTTTAAGAAGGATGTGGACTCTCACAATGTCCATTCAACTGCAAATATCTCTAATAAATGTGGCTTTAACAACACATATTTAATTAAAATATTATAAAAAGTAGGAGTCCCTGAATAGGCGTGTGTTCCTATCTAAACTATGCAAACAGAGACTGGGCGTGGTGGCACCCGCCTGTACTCCCGGTTCTTGGGAGGCTGAAAACTAGAGGATCACTATGAGTCCAATCTGTGTAGTGAGACCCTATGGACCCTGTACCAAATACATTTTTTTTTTTAAACCTAGTAAATAAACCCTGAAAAATATTTTTTTTTTATATTCTACTTCTAAGAAACGAAAGTTCTTAGTGTTGATGCTGATATTATTATATTTTCCCAGGTAAACAGAATGCCCTTGACCTATTCGCAGAGGATTTCCAGTCCAATTACGAAAGTGTTGGACATGGAACACAGCCCATTACTATTAATGTACATCATCACTCTACCAATGTTCAGCAAGCATATTTCATTTTATACTCAAATGTTCAACCACTCATTTTATATCTCTACTGTTTAAGAGATTCAAGTAGGTTAATAAAGAAAAGGTAAGATTATTTTGGATTGACAGTTTTGCCAGAAGAACAAAATCTATCACTGCCAGGGAAATGTGTTCAAATGTGATATAGCAGGTAAATTAAAAAGACAGGTTGCTCTAAGCATATATGTGGTTATAAGGATTACAGTTAATGAGCAGTAAGGAAATGTAGTGACTATAATGATATCAGTAAAGTATGAGAATTGGCTGTTAGTACTTAATGAGGAAAATCCTTCTATTCCCCTGAAGTCCTATCACGCTCCATTCAGTGACTCTAATTGATTGGCTAGGTTATTTAATGAGGGGCTGTGTGTTAGTCATTCTAAGGAAACCTCTGTTCTTATTTTATGATAGCATAGATTGATTGCGAAGTATTCCCCAGAGACTGTCAGATGTTTCTGGATGTTGTGTGTATATCACTTTATGTCTGTGGTGCTGAGATACTGTTCCATGCTTGGAAAGCTCACATTGACACTATCTAGTAGAAAACGTAGACAATCTTTTAAAATTCTAACTTCTGATAGTAGCACAGCTCCACACTTATTCTAAAGAGAAAAACATTTTGGTAAACGTATTTAACAGAAATCAGATATGTGTATTAAACGTGACTCTGACAATATGGTACATATTATCTGAGGACACTTGCCACAACTGTGCCTCTCATCAAAAATTATGAAAGCACAATGATATCTCATAGGCAAAGGAAAATTAGAACAAAAATGATTCAAAGTACGTGCAAAAATAGGCAGCTTGTTTAAAGTAAGAGGTTTGTTGCTTACTATTGTCTAGAATAAACCCGCAAAAATTTCTTATTGGTAATGAATGTATTCAATCCTTGCTAAAGTGTCTCCTAACTATTAATTCGAGTCAGATTCCATGAAATCCATATTTTAAAGTAGTAATTAGGAGCTGCCAAAGAGATTACTTGACTCTGAATTGCATTCTTTGGTTTCTGTTGGTACAGTTTTTGGCATACACAAGGTACAGAAAATATATCTGGTATTTTTAAATCTATTATTAAAACATACAAATTTTACAAAAGAGGAATGTGTAAAATTGATTGTACTGGATGTGAATATGATGAAGCCCATATTTAATAAGGGCAGCTGGGGTTCGATCCCCATCGTGCCGTGCCAGCCCCGTCCCCAGGCCAACTCAGCCAGTGATTGAGACTGGGCATGGTGGTGCGCACCTGTAATACCAGCGCTTGGGATGCTGAAAACAGGAGATTCGCTAGGAGTCCGATCTACTTAGTGAGACCCTGTAGACTGTGTATTAAGTACACACAAAGAAAAGACCATACTCAATAGATTCAGTAAACTTTATTTAGCCTCCATAAAAAATAATTTATTTATTTAGACATTTTAAAATACTCAAATAGAACAGCTAATTTTCTGACTATCATGTTTAAGTGTAATATATATTCATGAATATCAATTATCACTGAAAATGGAAA
>NW_004524627.1:2527624-2531891 GCF_000260255.1 Octodon degus | reverse complement strand
AGAGACAGAGACAGAGACAGAGACAGAGACAGAGACAGAGAGAAATTGTGTAACTCTCAGGCTTAACTTCATATGCCCAAGGAGTGCCTGGATTTTTTTTTCCAATTTCTCTCTTTTTAACTGAACCAACAATTATAGATTTGCATGGTTTTGGAAGAGGTGAAATGTTAGAAAACCAAAAATACATAACCCTGTACTATGCTATATCAATTCATAAATATTTTATTGTGCACCACTGTGTGCTAGAAACAGTATTAGATTTTTTTTAAGATAAAGATTTTTAAAAAGCAAACACCAACTGAAACAAGGTTTCTGTGCTTATGAAATTCAGTCTAGAGAACAGTAAGTTTCACAAATAGGCAATTGCAATGCACTATGCCAAGGAGCATAAAGGAGAGAAATGAACATGAATGCCGCTCAAGCGAACTGGTGTCTGAAGTCTACAAAGCAATCTTAGGCAGAGTAATGACTCCATTCTTCGGGTTAAGCAGATGCTAGAGGAAAATGTAAATGTGAGCGATGTGAAGGAGCCAGTAACTGCCTGCAATGGACATCTTTGTTAGCTGCTCCAAGCCTATTTCAGGAATAAGAGGTTCTTCACAGGTGGCTGGATGGTCTCAGAAGACAGAATCAAGTCATTAGATTGTCCAACTCAGCAGTGTCTGCTTTGGGCAGCTTTATCTCCAACTGATGCAGGGATCACCTCAGCTGCAGAACCCTGCTGGGATCATCTGAGTCCTGTTATCAGGCTACATGAAAGGACAATTTCCCATTTTTCCAGACCAGCTTCTTCTTTCCTTCCTTCAGTGTTGAGTGAAAATTGCTTTGTAAACTTCTTCACTAGTACAAGGAGATTTTTCTAAAACACATTTGCCACATGGTGAAAAGTAAATTTCATGAATATTCAACAACTTATTCCATCAGCAAAATTATAGAATTGGTCTGGTACCTTCTAGTACCTTCCCTACAGACTGATAACGCACTGCATGTTGCAACACCCACTACAAGACATGAAGCACTGAGCCAAAGAGACCTAAGTCTTTGGTTCTAGGTTTCACACGTGGCAACCTGGACACACTACTGTAATACATGTACCAGGAAATACATAAACCTACTGTCTTCAAGTAGAATCAGTGTAGCAGAGGTCTCTGAAATAATCCAGGTATTGTACAAGCAGCTTTGCCACTTGGCTCATACAATCCAAGAGATTTAATGACACTCGAAGGTACAAATAGTGAATTTTCTATATCAAGTCTACTGCATTTCCCAATGGGAGAATAACACTATAGATCCATAAATTTAAACACTAAAACAAGCTCCATTGGAGAATTGTACCATCTACATAGCAATGCCTGGAGTGAAACTGAACTCTGATAGAAGCAGTGTCTCTATATCTAGAAACACCAAAGTCCTAGATTGTATGAATCTAATAGCATTCCACTATAACATGGAAGTGTTAGCATCAGGATCAAACATCGAGTAGGCCATACCAAAGTGCAAAATCAAGCCACAAAACTAAGTAATTCATAGCCACAGACTCCACCACTGCTGTTTCTCCCAATTCCTGTCTTGCCACAATAGGGGATTAGGATATGACCAGAAAATGGAGAAGAAAGGAAAGAAAGACAAATTTGATTTATGATTGTGTTGGTTCATTATGTAGATATCAGCTATTACTGGTCACATGCTCCCATAACCATTATAATGGGTGCCTGTGAAAATTTGCCTCTGTGGAAACTAAAACTGAGACAACAGCATGAAATTGCAGCTAAAGTTCTCAGAGGAAAGAAAATAAAGATGAAGAAGCAATTTCAGATTGAAGAGAACTAGAAGGAACACAGCTTTGATTTTTTTAAAAGAAAAAGTTTTTCTTTTAGGTTATTTGGATGAACTGGGGTCTTATAATTTTCCATTGGAGCATAAGTATAGACTTTTTTGAACCAGGGATTGAACTCAGGCCCTTGTGCTTGCAAGGGAAGTTCTTATTCTACTGAGCCAACTGCCCAGCCACAGTATAGACGTTTTGTCAGAAATTTCTTCCCTATTTTTTTTTCTTCCATATGTTTTAAGGGCTGTCATTCCTGGATAAGACATGAATTATTTGCTGTTCTTCCTGGAGATATTATGGTTCTCTCCTTCTGATATAGCACATCTATACTTCTCTGTAAGAGTAGGAACCAAGAGAAGGACACATTTCACACAAGTTCTCAAAAGGAAGATAGAGAAAAAGACACGGCTTCTCCTATAGTAAGTAAATGTTCATGAATCAAGGCCTGAGACTGCCTCCATCTTTTGTCTGCATTTCTGCTTCCCCCAGTCTTCAGAAGGCAGAAATGTACCTAAAACTTGAGGTAGAAATTTACATAAAATCATAGGAAGTACAGGCTTATTTTGCCAGTATTTTAAGGCACAGGAAAAGATTGAACACAAGGAAGTTTGACATAAAAATATACGTATAGACAAGGAAGTATAGTGATGTCCGTATTGTATACTGATGCCCAACTAGAAGCACCCCCTCACACTAAGCGACCAAATGGTTGCTTTTACCCGTTCACAGCTGTCATCACTACCACTGTGCTCCAGAGACCAGTGTGTTTTTAAGTCATCAAACTTTATATGAATTCATATACCTATGGAGCTATGGCATTGTATGTTAGAGTATTTAACATTCTTCTTTATTTTCATGCAAGCTCAATCTGCCTTTCATTTCTTTTAATGTATGTAGTACAGGGTACACAGAGTCTTACTATGTAGATCAGGCTCGTAGTAATCCTCCTATTTTCAGCCTCCCAAGTTTTGGGATTACAGGTGTGTGCTACCATGCCCAGTTTAAGGATTCTTTTTATTGGGGGAGGAGCTCAATCTGAAATGTGTTCCTGTTTTTGTTAATTTTTTCAGATTGTGCACACGTACTAATGTACACACACAGAAACATTTAATAAACAAATTAGTCAATTCCTAAGACAGTTAATCTTCTTAGCTATTAAGTCTGATATCAGAAGGAACCAGAGTAAGTGGGCAGTCACTGATCCTGAGACTATTACAGGCCCACAAATATGATGGGCAAGAATTTGCCTTGAGTATCTGAAGAGAATTTGAACCTGGAGGTTTCAGCAATGCTGGAACTGTTAAGACTTTGGTAAATCTGGGAGATAAGCTAAATATATCATGCACAATCACATAAACATGAGCAGTTTAAGGTCCAGGACAACATTTATGGTTGAAATTAAAGTGTCACTCCCAAAGTTCATGTTTATGGAAGGTGACTGGATAGTGAGGGAGCTGACTCCTCAGTGGATTCACCAAATGATGAGTTCAGTAATTCATGCCTACTGAGAGGACCCTGATCAGTAGGAGTGGCCACTGGAGGTGTGACCTGGAAGTATGTGTTCTTGTACATGGTGTGTCCCTTTGCTCTTTGCTTCCTGTATGCCATGGTGTAAGCAGCTTTCCTCTACCATATTTCTGCCTTGACAGTGGCTAACCACGTACTGAACCTACTGGAACTGTGACACAAAATAAACCTCTCTTTCTTTAGTTAGTGGGCATTGGTTATTGCACTCACTGATAAGAAAGTGACCAGTACAAGACCTGTTTCCTGACAAGACTTTGCTTCTAGGGCCTTGGACTTCTCAAGCATGAGTCTATGCAGCACACATGTCCAGCCAGCAATCGTTTGCATCTAGTAATGCATACACATAAGATTATAAGCTTTTAACATTATCCATGTGTGCTGTGTAGGCAACTGCAAAGCACTGTGCTGCGGGAGGCATCACGCAGTGCTAACCCTGCCTTGTGTGCCACCATGCAGTCAGTTGAACTGAGGTCACAAATATCAGATACATTATGTACTTGCTTGATTTGGTATATGAAATACAGCAATTGCCATTAATAAATATTTTGACCAAGCCAGATAAAATTTACTAGTGTTATTCAGAATTGCAAGTTTTCCTAATTAATTTGTATATGGCCCAAGATGATTTTTTCACTCAGTTCAATCCAGCCAATCTGAAATGTTGGACAGAGTGTACACTCTATGCCAGTGGGCTAAACCATTGAGATGAGGTGAGATGGGGGATGAGAGAGCAGGAATCTAGAATAGGAGGTAGAGGAAAGCAAAGGTGTCACATACTCATCCAAGAAAATCTGGAGCCCTGTCGTACTAAGCTAACTTCTAACTACCTATCAGAAACTGTTATCTAAATCTTCAGAAGAGCTACTTTATTTCTTTTCTTTTTTTTTTTTTTTTTTTTTTTTTTTTTTTTTT
>NW_004524627.1:2515688-2527524 GCF_000260255.1 Octodon degus | reverse complement strand
TTTTTTTTCAGAACCGGGGATTGAACTCAGGCCTTTGTGCTTGCCAGGGAAGCGCTTATTCCACTGAGCCATCTCCCCGGCCCCGAGCTACTTTATTTCTATGGAGTGAACTTGAGAGGCAACATTAGTAGTTACAGTAGGCACTCTGACACAATTCCCCTTCGGAATGTGGAGCCTTATTTCCTCAGCTATTATGTCCCTCCAGGAAATGGCCCAGCTAAAGAAAATCACTCTCCTTCCTGAGACAGCCAATATTCAATAATTGATGTAGGAGCGACCATACCTTTACAGTTCCACATTACCTAAAGACTCACTGCAATTGAATCTCTGAAAAGATTTTTAAAATAAAATTGTTGCTCTGAGAACCATTTTCCCAGTTGACATAAGTTGTTTAAAACCAATGGTCTCTAATCTCATTTGGCCTCATTAAGCCTGAGTAGATGTTGATACTATATTCTGTTTGCTCGTCCCCTCATTGACCCACAGCATAACACATCCCACAGTGCTGACAGGGATGAAACTTAATGACCAACTCTCCCTTCCCATAGAGCCTGTGTGTGTGTGTGTGTGTGTGTGTGTGTGTGTGTGTGTGTGTTACCGTGGATTGAACTCAGGGCTTAAAACTGAACTATGTCATCAAACCTTTTTTTTTTTTTTTTTTTTCCTGAGGTAGAGCCTCACTAAACTGCTAAACTACTCAGAATATGCTTAAATCTGTAATCCTTCTGCCTCCAACAGTACTAGCATGTACAACCACACCTGGTCCTACCTGAGCTTTTTAAATGAACTAATTGCCAGTGACTGTTGTAAAGCCTAAGGGAAGCCATCCATGAACCTCACCAAAGGTGTAGCCTTAGACTCTCTTCCCTCCCCTCCACTTACCTAGAACAAAGCTCCCCAAACCTTCTAGTTTCCTATTGGCCTCCTATCAGTATCCCTGACCTCTCCAAGACCTTTTCTTCTGTTTCATGCATTTTTGTTTTACTTATTTACTGTTTCCCCTGACTAATCCACTCAAACTTTACTTGATTTGCTCAGCGCCCTCTTAGAGAGGGGCCAAATAACATAAATGGGACACAGGTCAGACCAGAGGCATAAACACTTCTGCCAGCATAATCCAAAGTTCTCTGAAAGAGATGCCTGGTCACAGGTGAGATGGGTGAGATACTTTGGCACTGGGCCACTGCTAAATCAGGATTTCCATGAAAGGCACACCAAGTTCCAGAACTAAATCCCATAAATCTCCAGTGAGGGGAAGCTAAAGCTTATGGACTATCAAAAGACAGATCTCAAGTCAAATATGAAAGGAATTCTAATGAAAGAAATCCAAACAACAACACTGCAGCCAATTTCTCCCACTGCCCAATCCTACCTTCCCTTTCTGGAACACTTCCTATTACAATTCCTGCTCACTAATCTCTGACAGTGTGATTCTCAGGAAATGAAACGGGTGATGTTACTCTTACCACTGATGTTTTATTCTCCAGACTCTGTAGTCTCTTTCTTCATGAGTCTTCTATAGGCAAGCTACTTACAAGTAGGAACCCATTTCTGGATCACAGAAACTTTCAGTCTTGTTCCCATTCTTCTGCGTTGTAGTTAGTTCCCTTCTTGTAAAGCCTGGACAGTCTGCTTGGGCGTTAATGCTAAAATTTTAAATTTCTTTTCCATTTTGTCATTTTAGATTTTGATTTTCCTTAGTATTAGGGAACATAAAAAGATTTAACAAGAGACTGTTATGAAATCTTTTCATACATGTTTGTAGGAAAATTTAATTGTTCTCTAAGTTCCCAAAGATGTTCTTTGAAAAAACTTCAGAATAGAAATACTTACACAAACATGAGGTCTTGCCACGTCTTCTCCATAAATCTCTGATATTCTGCAGTGAATAAATATTCATCAGCTCTATACGATTTCCTACATCTGCTTCAATTGTGTTCTGCAAATATTTTGAATCTCTTTATCAAGAGTGTTAAAGGCTATGCTTGCAGGGCACCTGATGGTGTGTTGGCTTTTGTTCTGTTTAATTCTTTGCGTGTTTGTGGAATAAACATAAATTGCTTACTGAAATAATAAAGAGAAACCTCAAATTTCTTAAGAGCAATACTGCAGACCAAAAGAAATATTTAGAGGTACTATAAGAAAGAAGAAAGAACACTAACAGTCCAGTTAACAAGTTAATAAATCACTGCATAAAACTTCTACTCTTTGAAATATAGTATTTTAGGTGACAATTTGAAAGGAAACAAATAGATTCTTTGGGTATAAATAAAACAGAAAGTAGAGTGTCTAAGTATAACAGTATTTGGTTGTGCAAATACTGTAAAATTAGGTAATATAAGCAGCAATGCACTTACACTCTAGCTTTTATTAATATCTCTTTTAAAATCTTTGTTGGTGCTAACAAGTACCAAAGGAAATACATGCTTAGAAACAGAAGAGCTGTTTCTCACCCTCGTCCCCACTCCTGTTACATCAGAGTAACCGATGGCTGTGTAAGATTCTTTCTGCAATTTGTACCACTAAGATGTGGAGACTACTCTGTAAACCTGCTGAAGTGCAACATGAAAATATTGGACAAGAGACCAACAACTTAATATTCTATTTTTTAAGCAACAACCCCATTCTTACAAGGAAAATGACTGCCATTCCTGTAGATGCTAATTCTCAGCTGCTAACTAAGGAAATCTCACGTGATGGAGGAGAGATTGCATTAATCGGCACATATTATCTGCGTCTGTACCACAGTGCTGGAAATAAGATACCCTGGAGCATGGATTGGAAGGCTGGCTCTTGCACCACCCTCTGCTAACTCCCCTCTTACATTACCAGTAACTTACTTCTCATGCTGCTCCTCACCTACTCATCTTTAAATACTTGAGTTCTCTTCCTGACATATAGGCTCTCTCTGGGTAACCCCAGTGCATCTTAATAGGTTCAGTTACCATATGATCAAATCTGTATCTTTATTCTGGCCTCCCATCGGAGCAGAGGATTCAGAATTGCACTGCCCCTGGATACATCTAACAGAGAAGCCTATGGGCAACTCCAATTCCATGTGAACAAAACCAAAGTGAGGACTTCTGATTTTTTGTACCACCTTTTCTCCAAAATTGCTATTATTCACATAGAACTATTTCATTTAGCAATGTTAAATAATCCAATTATAGTTTCACCTTTTTTCCATTTACTTTATTCTTCTTCCTATGCCAACTAAACCTTTTTTCTATTATTTGCTCCCCAGCTTTATTAGACAATGGCAGCTCTTCTAGCAGTTCATCTTCTTTGTTAATCTTTTTTCTCCAGTCTGTTCTGAACCATCCGATATATAAGTCCTCCACAAAAAGATATCATTGATGTTTTGTATTAAACAAAGTTCAAGTCACAAGTGCGTCTGCTAATTGAAGGCCCTTCCCAGCTGCACCAGCTGCGATCCGAATACCCTTTGGCATCATCGGTAGGCCCCTGCTCATGCCTGCGGGCCTCTGTGTTTGCACTTGCAGTCTTCTCTCTGCCTGCAGTATTTTACCCTTTTTCTACCCTTGAACTTCATAAGTTTCCATCTCTGTGAAGCTGCTCTTCTACACAGGCTTGGTGACTAATGCATTCACACCCTACAAAAGGCCAAGATGAACCACACTCTTCTGTAGCATTGAATCTGGCAGGTGACAGTCACTTTTGCTTATCTCTTTCTGATCAATTTATTGGAAGGACAAGATCACATCAAACTCATTTGTATCTTTTCTATTTAATATACTACTTGGCTTATGCTGCATGTCCTTTATGTGCATTAGAGGCCTAAAATTGGTCTTTAATATCTGAATAAAAGTATTTCAAATGTAATATTTTGGTTGCTCAGCTACACTGAAAATTTTTCCCTCACGTGTTACAATTCTGAACCTACCTGATGCTCTCTGCTGTCAGACTCCGACTCTGCACTCTCTTGGAGGATCCACACGGATCTGAACTCACATTACAAACTAGGTTGCTTAGCTCTTCACCCCACGCTGTGCTCTGTGTCCTGGCGCTGTCTCCTGCTCTCTCACAGTGTACTCAGTTCCACCCTTGGGCCAAGGCTACTTCCCAGCATTCAGAATGTAGGTTACTAAGCACTTAACACCAGATGAAAAGAAAATTTAATTCCCCTATAGTTATTCATTTTCACAAGTGTATTTTTATTAACCTGTATTTTGTGAAAAATATATTTATATAAACTTTAAATACATGAAAAATACATAACTATTGATTTATTTACATGTAATATAAAATGTTAATGGAACTCAACACTTTTATTTCTACTCTGTGTAGTTGTTTTAACATAGTTTTTTGATTATGAGTTTTTTTTCTAAACTGTTACATTCCTCTCTATCGATTATACAATACCATTTGCAGTGTTGAGCTACAAATTTATTGACCTTTCTCTTTATATTATTAAAAAAATACCTTATATTACTATGCTATCCATTTTTTTCCTGTAATGAAGGTGGTTTATTTTTGTAGCTCTGTTTTAGTTTTGCCATTACTCATTTTCATGTAATTTAACAGCCCCAATTAAATAAACCAAAATTTAAATCTTTACCAGAAATAATAGGGCATTAAAAATAAGAAGTAAGTACTATTTCAATTTCCTAACTGGTAAGTATCTTAAAGAACTTCACAAAGTTTAGTTTTCTATTTAGTGGTGAATATGCAGATATACTTTCATTTATTAAGCTATTCTATATATAACTCCTAACAATGATAAAATCTCTACATTTTAAAAATATTTTTAAGCTACATGTTAAATCACCCTATGAAAACCTTGAATAATGTATAAAATACCAAATGATTGAAAGAATATTAAAGTAATGCTCAAGTCAGAATCACTCCCATTCTTATATAAATATGATTATAAGTTAATAACATTAAGATTACCAAGCTGATTTCACAGAGAGCACAGTGGCCTAGCAATGGCCTTGACTCATCCACATGGCTGACACTGGCAAAGGATCTACAATCTGAGGTACAACTTCTCAGGATAAATCCTGAAGGGATTTCACTGACCTTATCAGACCCAAAAGCTACAACTCTTGTTGCATAGGTCCTGTTTTACCTTGGTCTTAACCATCCAGCAGAAAAGTATAAAAACGAAATATAAGAAGTAAAGCCATGCTGTTATGTTGAGCTGTAGGGGACTCAGGTCAACAATTTCTGACATTGCCAGTCAAGCGGAAGACCCAATACTATTATGGACTACTGAACTCTTTTAGAATATTTTGCTGAGTTTACACACCTATAATATTCAAATAACAGAACTTAACAAAAAAAAAAAGGGTATACAGATGAATGTCCATTTTGTATCTGTGTATTCAAAGTGGTTAGGATAGATATACAGTTACATTCTCATAATGAATAGAATGATTTGTTCTAATGGTGTTTATGGATAGGATATCATGTCCGCATCTTGTACAGCAATTAACCACTAGGAAGAATGTATGCAATGTGTTAATTATTGAAACTGTCCTACCAATTTGATTTGAAACTGTCTCATTGCTATTTGTTTATCAATAAAATTACGGGAAGAAAAAAAAATTACCAAGCTGAAAAGTCTCATTTTGAAGTATAATTATTCAAATGTAAATAAATATAAAACACTCATATTCATGAAATATGCAAGCATTCTTAACTAAGACCAATGAATGTCTCAAAGTAATTGCTTCATTTTAAGTCATTATACAATCATGTACAAATATATGCATAATTTGAGTTCTATAATTACCTTTTAATGGAAGTAGTAAGTATAGCATCTTTGTATTTTATTCCTTTTTCACCCTGCTTATACCTAAAGGACAGTAGTTGAAGAAATTCCACTCAGGAGAAGAAAGCTTCAACTTTATAACAACATAAGAAAAGGTTAATGTGGTACTCCAGGGTTAATTAAAGCAGAGTCTCCAGTGTTCTGCTTCTTAATTAAGGGAAAGGAGTAAGTAGGACACTCATTTTATCTTCTTTGCAGCAATACCCTGTGGTCCCAGTGTGCCAGCCGAATGGTTAGACAGTAGCATCTCATTATCCTGCACTCTCTGTGCCTTCATGGTGAACAAAATGTGTGTGCATTCCGTGCAGTCGGTGTCTTCCTCTGAAATACAGTGTTTGTTCATCTAAATGTGGACCTGCAACACATTTAGACACCAACACTAGACAGTCATAAACTCACCTTTTAAAAATCTGTTGGGACTTTTTTGAGGGCACAGTTGTGTCTTTTTACCTCCTCACCTCCAATAGATAATATTTTGATACAGTACAATGCATTTATTGCAACATATAGTCGCCACATTTCCTGCCACAGATATATCTTGTTTTAGGCCCTCATCATCTCTTAAGGTCATAAGTGGGTGAACATGTGTCCTGAATTATTCTTTTTATTACAGCATAATTAGTCCCAAAGGGGATCTTGATTAAACATTGTGACAGGTAGAATGATGCTTCCTTCAAATGACCATGCTCTGACTCACAAAACCTATGAATGCATTATCTTTAACGGAAAAAGGACCTTTTCAGGTATTATTCAAAATGTAGACTTTGAAGACAGAGTATACTTCAACTCTGTCTTGTAAAGCTCTTGTCTCTCATGTGTGAAACCCCAGAGAAAAAGAAAGGAGAGAGACAAGAGGAGAGGGAGACAGAGAAAGAGAGAGAGAGAAAGAGAGAGAGGGAGGGAGAGAGACAGACAGACAGAAAGAAGGAGGAGGAGTAGGAGAGGACGAGGAGGAGGAGAAGGAGGAGGAGGAGGAGGATGAGTAGAAGAAGAAAGAGAGACAAGAGAAGAGACAAGAAAAGGAAGGAAGGGAAGAGGAAGAGAAAGACTTTTGAGTTATAAAGATTATTCTGTATTAACTGCATGGACCCAATTTGATCAAACACAGATCCTAGGTGGGTCAGAAAAGTTTGGCAGGAAGGAAAAGCAGAATGATCTCCAGCATGAGACGTTCTCAACCTGGATTTGAAAATGAAGGCTAAGAATACAGGTCAAAAAACATAGGCAGCCTTTAGAAACTGGAATTAGTTCTCTACTTGCATTAACAAAGAATTGGGGCTTTCAGCCTTGCAGCACAAGGGATCAAATCCTGCCAACAGCCCAAATGAGCAGGAAAGTGAATCGTGCTCTAGAATCTTTGGTTTTAGCCTGCTAAAAGAAGTATATGGTATATTTCTTGAGCTCACAAAACTAGAAAGTAATACAGATTTAAGCTTTCAAATGTATAGCAACAATAGAAAACTAACACAGACATTAACTGTACCATCATTACAGTGGGGAAACCGTGTCAGAGCCAGTGACTGTGGAATCTGCACAGCAGGAGCAGACGTCACAGTCAAGCAAACGCACAGTGTATCCAAGCCCCTAACCCCCATCCTCTTTAGAATCTGTCACCACACCTTTTAGGTCTGAAAAAAAAAGAATAGCAATCTGCTTTTTATCCAGAAAGACATCAAGCAGGGCTGGTTTATGTCATTAAAGGCTAAAAGTTTAATTTCATTTCTTTAGAAGAACTAGTTTATAGATACATACAGAAATGACAATGTTGGCATTTTTGAAAGCATCATAATGTGGTTGAACGAATATGAGTTATATGAAAGAAGAAAACACTTAAGTGTTTGGGGAAAAAGCTGCTTCAGCTGCTTTGGATTTCCATTGATTGAGTGCTGACTTCTGCAACTGCCTTTGCAGCTGTTTCTGGCTCCAGTACTACTTTATCTTTTAATTTGACATTCTAGAAATTAGTTACTTCAGTTTTAACCAGCTCATCCATTGTTAAACAATAAAGTCCATCTCTTTAAGAAATAATTTTTTTCTCTTTACAAGAGTGGGTAAGTTAACATAAACATACAGTGTTGAATCTGAGCATAAGGTAAATTCTCTGCAAAAACAAAGCGTAGGTGATCCCCCCAAAATGTTCCTTCTTTGTCCTGAGAAGAAGGTTCTCTCTTGGCCCTGTCCCAAGGGCATCACTATGGGATTATGTGGGCAATGGTCTCTATGAAGGTAATGAAAGCTGAGGAAAGGGAGAAGCTTATCAGAAGGTGAGGAAGCCTAGGTACTTCCCACCTGCAGAGACCACATTTCTCACAGTGGGGTCCTAGACCACAATATCCTTTCAGAAACTTGTTACAAATACATATTCTTGAGTCATACATCAAACTCAATGCATCAAAAATTCTAGGGATGGAGCCCAGACTTCTTTGCTATAGCGAAATCCGAGGAAATAATTCTAAGCTGTGCCGTATTTTAGAAACCATACTCTAATAAACATAGGAAATCCCAATCATTCCTTTTCTAAATTGTACTCTTAGCACTCTCTCTCTCTCTCTCTCTCTCTCTCTCTCTCTCTCTCTCTCTCTCTCTCTCTCTCTGATACTGTCTTCTGAGGTGTCTTCAGGACTAGAAGTTTGTCACATATTAAGTTCCTGCTTTTAAATATTTTTTCTCTTAGAGAAATATGAACAAATGATAGTTCTTACTCTATCGAATAAGCTTCCTAAAGTAACAAGTGACTAATCATTAGAAAATACCAATTAAAATTTATGATATGGTAAGCACATATTCAATGAATAAGAATTCAAAATAGGAGACAAAGAATTACACTACTTGGTCTCAAGTTCCTTTGATTTACTGTCTATGTTTTAGACTTATTTATTCAGTTTGTATATTATTATAGTGAAATATAGTTTGTAAGTGTACAGATTCATAAACCTGATTCCTTCATATTTCCATAATTATATCTGAAGCTTATTATTTTCCTGATAATGGTTTGTCCTTTATCATTTTCACATAGAACCACAATAGTCTTCCAAGGAGCTAGAAACATGTCTTGAAGATTAATGTTCAAATAATGGAAGGCTAATAGTGCCAGAGTTAACAAATTTAACAGTTAAAAAAAATTTGGACAACGTGCTTATTACCTGCTATCTTGGCTTTGTCAGATAAATATTAATGGGTAAAATCATACTAGTTCAGGGAGAATAAAACTCAAAATCTATATGAAATTAAAAGACTTGGGGAAGAAGAGCAGTAAATTTGTCCTACACAATTATAGGGTTTAAATATGGCTTAAGCATGTGGCAATGGTTAAAAGTTTGGATGTTGTTTAGACTGAGACATTGTTTATACAATGCTGTTTTAAAGCACTAATGCAGTGCATATTTTAAATGATTACTGCCAATTCTCCTCATGGTGAGACAGATTTGATTATTTTAATTCTATGGATAATCAATGTTACCAGGAAATTCTAGAAAAATTATACGTGACTGAAAATAACGATAATTGCAAGGAGAGATTTAGCTTCTGAAATTCACTATGAAGCACCTGCAAGTTGCAAAACTAAGGAGCAAGGTAGTCTCCATGCATTCATGTGAAACTGTTGGATTTGGATTTCCTTTGTATACCATAAGAAGTTGTGAGGTAATAATTGAGATATTTTGTTTCTACAGTTGAACATGATGGCAAACTACAGCTTGTTTACTTTTATTTTATTCATCTCTGAAACTTCTTACTGCTTTGTCATTTTATAATAGCTTTAGTCAATTAAGAACCTTGTTCATCATTTTTTTCAGTTCATATTTTTATCCAAAGAAACACATGGATATATGTATGCAAAATAGTTCATAAAATGCTGGAAAGTATTCTATAGAGACTGTCTGGCAGACCGAGGCCTAGCCCAGGTCCGATGAGTGTGTGGGAGAGCTTCAGGCTACCCTGCGCGAGCGGGACCAACTCTGGGTCCCAGCCCAGGTGCAGCATGAGTGAGACCTTCTTCCACCCTCTTGGGACGCCCCTCACCACTCCGCAGCACCTTCCACACCCAGCCCACCGAGTAGAAATTTCTGCGCGTTCTGGGAAACCCCAGACCCAGTCCTTGCCCAGGTCTGTGAGTATGTGGGAGAGCTTCCTGCTACCCTCTGCCTGCAAGACCAACTCCGGGTCCCAGCCCAGGCGCTGCGTGAGTGAGACCTTCTTCTACCCTCTGGGGAAGCACCTCACCACTCCGCAGACCCTCCCCCACCCTGCCCTCCAAGTAGGAATTTCTGCCACATTCCAAGAACCCCCAGACCCAGTCCTAGCACAGACAAACTAAGTGTGTGGGAGAGCTGCCTCTACCCGCTACTCCATCTTGTCCCCTCCAGGCTCAGCTCAGGCATGGCATAAAAGCGTGGTGTATAAGACTGCAGCTGTAATCCCTACAGAGAAGGTAGAGGAGAGAACCACCCAGCTAGTCCAGGAGCAGAACATCTTGCCACAGAGGCAAAACAGGTTCACCCTCAAGGGCACCAGCAGGAAGGAGCTGAGCACAGCAGCCAGACCCAAGCCAGGCACAGCTAGATAAATCCAGACTTTGTAGATCTGCACCTGAACATCAGTATGTGCTAAGGTTATAACTACAACAAAGATCTACAACAAAGGTCAGAAAACAATGCTACACAAAATGATGAGAAGGAACAAAATGCAACCTCAGAACCCAAGCCTACCCGTAACAAGTGCAGAGGACACTAACACAGAACAAATTGGGAATCACACAGCTGAAAGGAGTAAATCAATGGCTGCTGAAATAAAGAAACAGCTTCAGAAAGGTATAGAGGAACTCAGATTGGAAATAAAAAAAAATCCCTGAATCAATACCATCTGTACTAAAGAATCAAATGCATAAACATATGGATGAAACCCAGTGCCCACACAAAACAAGTTCAGAGAACACTACCTCGGCTCAAATGCATGAAATAATAGCATCGATAGTAAATAAGCAAAAGCAGAAAGATACAGAGGAAATCAGAGTACAATTCTTTTCTGAAATAAAAAAAGAATTCTCAAAACTCATAGCATCTAAAGTAAAGAAACAACTACAGAAACATAGGGAGGAAACCCAAGCTGAAAAAAACACTGCAGTAAAAGAATTTATAACTGCTTCTAAGAAGACATTCATAAAAAAAAATAGAGGGGATTAGAAAAATGATGGATTCCTTGAATGAGCAATTCAGGAAAGAAATAGATCACAAGAGGCAGAGTCAAAGAGATATAGAGGAAATAAAACCCTCAATCACAAGCTAGCAAAACGGTTTAAGTGAAAATGAAGACAGAGTTTCAGATCTTGAAGATGCTGGTACAGCTAGCGAAAAGGTAAGAAAGGATCTCTTAAAAACAACGAGGATGCAGGAAAGAATAATCCATCACCTGCAAGATGAGGCAAAGATGAACAATGTGAGACTAATAGGAATCAATGAGAAAGAAGGAGTCAACACAAATGACATTAAAAAAATATATATATAGGCAGAAGTAATAGCAGAAAACTTCCCAAATACGAGGAAACAATCTGACATTCAGGTAACTGAAGCATACAGAATGCCAAGTAACCTCAATCCAATGAAAACCACACCGAGACATATAATAGTCAAGATCCCAGAAATTCAGCACAAGAATAATATACTGAAAGCCACTAGACAAAAGAAGCAGATCACATTCAAAGGAAAACCCATCAAATTATGGCCGACTTCTCTTCACAAACCATGCAGGCAAGAAGAGCACGGAGCAGAGTACTTCAGGTCCGCTATGAAAACAAATTCCAGCCTGGACGACTGTATCCTGCAAAACTCTCTTTGAACTTAGACGGAGAAATGAAATGCTTTCACCACAAAGAACAGCTAAAGAATTTTGTGATGACAAAGCAAACCCTACACAGGCTACTGAAAGATGTTCTAGAGAGGGACCAAAATGATCAGAACTCCATGAATGAGATCAGAAGAAACCAAATAAATAGGGCAAACAATTAAACACAGGAGAAAAAAGGAATAAACGACAACAGGTAAA
>NW_004524627.1:2478001-2502134 GCF_000260255.1 Octodon degus | reverse complement strand
TAACCAGTATATAGTGGCCTTCTTTATTTTGCTTGATCATTGTTGGCTTGAAGTTGAGACTGTCTGAGAATAGAATTGCTACCCCTGCTTTTTTTTTGAAGTGCTGGGGCATGTAGTATTTTGTTCTATCCTTTGCCTTTCAGCCTATGAATATCTTTATGACTTAAATGTGTTTCTTCTATACAGTATATTGTTGCATTTTGTTTCCTAATCCACTGTGCCAGTCTATTTCTCTTGATTGGTGAATTGAGTCCATTTACATTGATGGTTAGAACTGAGGTGTACTGACTTATGGTTTCCATGTTATCTACCTGTTATCGTTTACTTCTTTTTCTCCTGTGTTTAATTGCTTACCCTATTTGGTTGGTTGCTTCTGATCTCATTCGTGGAAGTTCTGATCATTTTGGTCCCTCTCTAGAACATCTTTCAGTATTCTGTGTAAGGTTGCCTTTGTCATAGCAAAATTTTTTAGCTGTTCTTTGTCATGGAAGTTCTTCACTTCTCCATCAAACTTGAAAGAGAGTTTTGCAGGGTATAGTAGTCCTGGTTGGAATTTGTTTTCATAGAGCACCTGAAGTACTCTTCTCAATGCTCTTCTTGCCTGCATGGTTTATGAAGAGAATTCGACTGTAATTCTGATTGATTTTCCTTTGAATGTGATCTGCTTCTTTTGTCTAGTGGCTTTCAGTATATTATTCTTGTGCTGAATTTCTGGGATCTTGACTATTATATGTCTCGGTGTGTTTTTCATTGGGTTAAGGTTCTTTGGCATTCTGTATGCTTCAGTTACCTGAATGTCAGATTGTTTCCTCATATTTGGGAAGTTTTCTGCTATTACTTTTGCCCATATTTTTTTAATGTCATTTGTGTTGACTCCTTCTTTCTCATTGATGCCTATTAGTCTCACATTGTTCATCTTTGCATCATCTTGCAGGTGATGGATTATTCTTTCCTGCATCCTCGTTGTTTTTAAGAGATGCTTTCTTACCTTTTCACTAGCTCCACCAGCATCTTCAAGATCTGAAACTCTGTCTTCACATTCACTTAAACGGTTTTGCAAGTTTGTGATTGAGTGTTTAATTTCCTCTATGTCTCTTTGACTCTGCTTCATGTGATCTATTTCTTTCCTGTATTGTTCATTCACGGAATCCATCATTTTTCTAATCTCCTCTATTTTTTTTTATCAATATCTTCTTTAGAAGCAGTTACAAATTCTTTTACTGCAGTGTTTTTTTCAGATTGGATTTCCTGCTTATGTTTCTGTAGTTGTTTCTTTATTTCATCTGCTACGAGTTCTGAGAGTTCTTTTTTTATTTCAGAAAAGAATTGCGCTCTGATTTCCTCTATATCTTTTTGCTGTTGCTTATTTACTATCGATGCTATTAATTCATGCATTTGAGCCAAGCTAGTGTCCTCTGCACTTGTTCTCGGTGGCACTGGGGTGCTTCCATATGTTTCTGCATTTGATTCTTTAGTACAGATGTTATTAATTCAGGGATTTCTTTTTTCATTTCCAATCTGAGGTCTTCTATATCTTTCTGCAGCTGTTTCTTTATTTCAGAAACTGTTGATTCATTGCTTTCAGCTGTGTGACTTCCAATTTTTTCTGTGTTAGTGTCCTCTGCACTTGTTACGGGTGGGCTTGGGTTCTGAGGTTGCATTTTGTTCCTTCTCGTCTTTTTGTGTAGCACTGTCTTCTGCCCTTTGTTGTAGATCTTTGCTGTAGTTATAACCTTCGCACGTACTGAAGTTCAGGTGCAGCTCTACAAAGTTTGGACTTATCCAGCTGCATTTGGCTTAGGTCTGGCTGCTGTGCTCAGCTCCTTTCTGCTGCTGTCCTTGAGGGTGAATATGTTGTGCCCCTGTGGCAAGATGTTCTGCTCCTGGACTAGCTGGGTGGATCTATCCTCTACACTCTCTGCAGGGATTGCAGCTGCAGGGTTACACCTCAGGCATGTTTGCCAGGCCTGAGCTGTGCCTGACGTGGGCAAGGTTAAGTAGGGGGAAGAGGATGCCCTCCCTCACACTCACTGGACCTGGGCTAGAACTGGGTCTGGGGGTTCCCGGAACTTGGCAGAAATTCCTACTCAGCGGTTGGGGTGGGGGAGGTACTGCGGAGTGGTGGGGGGCGGCCCGAGGGGGTGGGAGAGGGTCCGGCCCACGCTGCGCCTGGGCTGGGACTGGTCCCGCCAGCACAGGGTAGCAGGAAGCTCTGCACACACTCACCGGACCTGGGCTAGGACTGAGTCCGCACCTACAATATTTAAATGACAATACCCATCTCTGACAAAACTAAACAAAAAAAGGATGCAAATGAAGGACCATTTTGTATCTGTATATTCAAAGTAGTTAGGATAGATACACAGCTACTTTCTCTTAATTCAATGAATAGAGAGATTTTTACTAATAGTGTTTGTGGAAAGGATACCATGTCTGAATCTTGTACTATGAATAACCACTAAGAAGACAATGATATGCAATGTATTAATTATTGAAACTGTTCTACTAGTTGGTTTTGAAGCTGCCTCATTGCTATTTGTTTCTCAATAAAATTATATAAAAAAAGAAAAGAAAAAGACTGTCTGTGCTTCTCAACTAGTAAAGAGAAACCCATATTGCCACTCAATCCCCTGAAATGCTGGATAGTCATCACCCGAGGAAAGGAACCACTTATTGTGGCACAAGAGCTCCTTGTGTGTGACCTACAGATAAATTCAATAAACTTGATATCCTGGGGACTTCTTTCCACATTTGAAAAAAAAGAGACTTAGATTAAGTTGAGGTGCCCATCTAGCTTCGCATCCTATGCATCCTCTGGACTGAGAAATGTGAGTCTATGTGGAGTCCACGCCACCTTCCTTCCACTCCCAGTGTGTCACTCTGTCCACCACTTTGTCCCTGTGCCTCTTAAAGGGCTCCTGGAAGACTGTGAATCATGAGCCAATACACTGCTTCCATCCAGTTGTAACATCAACAAAATCTTTGTGATTTTTCATCTTTAAAAGTTTCCGTTAAGGTAGTTTCAAAAAGGTTGCAAGAGGGTACCTTGGGGGTTGGGGTTGTGGATACATGTATGAAATATGAGATAGTTTTCAAACTATAAAAGTTACAGAAGACACCTTGTACAGAAGGTGAATGGCAGAGGAATTTGTGTGGAAACGGTTTTGATGCATTCTAACTTGAGCTCTCTATACATTTTGTATGAGGCCAGTTACATTTGCTGCTTACAACACCAAGTAAGTTTCTCTAAAACTGGAAGAAATATCAAGATAAACTCCACTTTTAAAATATACATGTTGGCAAAACTTGGAAATATTTGTTTCTCTTTCTACAAATCCTCAAAGCTATGTATTAAGAAAGTTGAATTCAGGTAAATCCTTGCCATCCTTTAAGAACAAAAGAATCAGTTTTATAATCTCTAAAATATGTTTGATTAGATATTCATGAATAGCTCCAACTCTGAGGTATCAGGAGATCAGCTCTTTGCCAAGGGCTTTTGAAAGGCTAAATTTCTGCTCTGCTAGGTTCAGCTCTTCGCCTCTGCTTCTTGCCATAGAATATTTAGCACATATTCCTTCTGGGAGAAAGCAGTGTCAGACAGCCCCCTAAGGCCGTAAGAGTGTGCCCCCCTTTTAGTTGCTACACACAGGCGTTAGAAATGAAATTGGAAATATGTGTGTTCCAGCTTGCATTTATCATAAAAGCTCCCTAACTATGCACGCACGCACGCACGCACGCACGCGAAAGGGAGAGGAAAGCAGGAGAGTGCAGAGGTGGGGGGCAAGGGAAAGAAGAGAAAGAAAATAAAAGCAGCATCTTCGTGACACAAAGCAGCTCAGGTGGATTCACATGTCCTTTCTACCACCAACAGAGGTATAATGCTAGGAAAAATTCCTAGTCTCTCTAAACTGTCATTTGTTTGGTAATTGCTCACAGAAGTGACCCTGTGAAATACTTCCTATCTGTGTTGCTATGAAGTTTGGGCAATGTCATAAGCCTTACCTTAGGTTTCTAATTGAAGATTTTGCCAACCCTTCCAATAGTAATACATTCTGGAGCTCCTAAAAGGAATGGGGCCGCGGAGAAATGGCCTCAGGTTTATGAATTATTTAAAAACTGGATAGAGATTACTTCCCAACCCAATTATTTTTGTAGAAAAGGCCATGATCTTAGTCTTGGGAATTGTGAGACAGGAGCAAGACATCAGGAGGAAGGGTGCGGCTGTGTAAAACAGACTGTGAATATACGTGGTAGTGGTATTCCTGGGTATAAAATACGATGGTGACGTTCTGGCATTCCTTTTCCTTCCTGTATTGTCACTGCACCACCCATTCATGCTTTTTTTCAGTCCCCTCCTCCCTCCCCGATTCCTGGTCCCACAGTTGTCCCCTCCTCACAGCATGTCTCCTCTCAGCCCTGGTCATGAGGCTGTGCAAGTGAACTCAGCACGGGTGAGTCCTCCTTCTCCAAAACATAGCACTTTCAGAAAATAATTCATCCACTCATCTCCTACGTTGATTTGTGCCAAAAATAGCCTTGTCATTCCACAGAGAAGCTTCTTATAAGCAGAAGTCAAAATGATTTCTATTCAAAACTTGGACTGTCACCTTGAGTTTTTAAATCCTGACACTTTAGCATATTCTTCAAATCTTTAAAAACAATTTTCATTTTATTTCATACATATCTCAACGTTAAGACCATGCTTTGACAAGATAAGCATTTCTAGCTATACTTCATTTAGTTCAAAGTATGTTTCCAGGTTCTGTTTCCCTTGTGCATTACAAGCTCAGGAAAAAAGGCTTTAGGTTGTCTCTAATGTCCTCAGGAGACTCCCTAACACTGCGTTATCAGGTATTAACAGTTCCAGCTATGGAAAGCATTTTAGAATTTATTTTTACTGACATTCTGGTAATTGACCTATAGCCCTCAAGAGTGGAGTTACTACAAGAAAAAAAATGAGATCCCAAGAAAAAATAAATTTTAAATAACCCCAGCAGAACAAGTTCCGCTCCCTGTCCTCGTATTTACTGATACTGACCAAGAGAACCTAGTATTTGAATACACCCTTAACTTTAGAAAAGCAATCTGATCCTACTCTCTTCTCTACTGAAGGAGTCCAGCTGTTCTGGGCTTAATCACTGTCTTGAGATTTCTTTATTTTACAGACATACAAACCAGAACTTTAAAGATGCTAGTAACTCGAGTAAAAATATCCATTGTCAAATTCTTTTGAAAATCAGTTAAAACCTTAAGAAATGTTGGGGCCAGGGAGATGGCTCAGTGGAATGGGCGCTTCCCTGGCAAGCGTAGGGGCCTGAGTTCAATCCCTGGTTCCGAAAAAAAAAAAAAACAACAACAAAAAAAAAACCTTAAGAAATGTCATTTCTTCTCCAAACCAGGCATAGTGATGCACATGCCTGTACTAGCAGATACTCTGGTGGCTAAGGCAGGAGGATTATAAGTTTGGGTCCAGGCCTAGCAACTTAGTGACAGAGTGGGATCTTGTCTGAAAATAATAATAATAATTTTTCAAAAGAACTGAAGATGTAGCTCACTAGTAAGGTACCTACTTATCATCCACAAGGCTCTAGTGTAATCCCCAGTACTGAAGGAGAAAAAAGACTCCTCAGAGCGCTCAATACAGTAAATAAATGTCTGAAAGTTATAGTAATCCAGTTCACAGCTTACAAATTTCCAGGAAACACTTCATTATTTTCACCGAATATACAATAAAGACTATCCGCTAAAAGCTGCATCAATATCACTAACACATAAATTTAAAAATATCTTCAAACCAAAATATTAATTAAATGTGATTTCACTAGTAAATACCAATTCATTCTTTGCCAAAGTATTTGGATGTAGAATCCCGAAATGACACCATATAACTAGCTTTGTTAAAAAACAACTCTTAGTAGTTATCATTTTAAAATTGTTTCTGTAAACAGTTAAATCTAACGTATTAGTATCTAAATAGAATTTGTAGTTATTACATTATTGATGTAATTTGACTTAAATTGGACAACTGATTAGTTCAAAGAAGTAAATAATTTTATTAATTAGATTCTACTCAACTTACCAAAAGTAAGATTATTAAACCAGAATTACCATGTCTTTAGAACTGTCCTGTTGGAATTTCATAGATAGGCAAAAAAATTATTCTGTAAATATCTAATAGGATGCATAGAATTTTTGCACATTAAAAGTATTGTTATAAATTATGTGGATTATAATAGATTATAAGGAAATGTGAAACTATTTTTAATATTAAGGCTTTAGATTATGCTTAAATTGAAGATTTTTGTACTGAACTAGGCAAACAAAAATCTAATTTTTGACTAGTTAGTACTAAAAATCAAAATCTTTGCTAGGCATGATAGTTCACAGCTGTAACCCCAGTACTTAGGATGCTGAGGCAGGAGAGTTGCCATGAATCTGGGGCGAGCCTGGTTACATAAGTGAGCTCAAGGCCAGCCTGCACTACATAGTGAGACCCAGTCTCAAAAAAATAAAAGTGATATGACAGCATATTATATTTTGTCAAAAAAGAAAATTAAAGTATTACTCAGTACATATTTTTATTTTATAATGAAGTTTTTTTTGTCACCTATTGTTTAACTTTTTTTTCTCAACAGTAGTTTTTTTTCTGTCTTCTAACACTAAGTATTCTATAATATTTTGTAATGGAAGAAAATAGAAACATATTTGAATTTCAGGCTTCTCCTTTGTTGATAAAATATGATGCTAAGGTTATTGTAAGAATTAAGAAGTCATATAAGGTATATATTTTCTAAATGTTTATGCACTAAACTAGTAAAAGATATAAGTTTAGAAGAAACTTGAGGAGGCACTAACAATAAGGAGTTGACTTATTAATAATTTATATTTATTTTGATTTTGAAATCTGAAAGACAGGCAATATAAAACGATCTTATTTATACCTCAATACAACAAAACTTATTTTACAAATTAATTTGAAGGCTGTAGAAGCATTTAGTCTTTCTCTTTTCATTATATTAGGAGTTCTAGCAGGTGCAATGATACAGGAAAAAGAACCAAAGGCAGACAGACAAATTGAAAGGAGACTGTCATCTGCTCAAAGAGAAGATAAAAATGTTGAAAATACCAAGGAACCTGACAAAAATGCTAGTGATAACAGTGAATTTACCAAATTACACAATCTAGTATGTCTGTATATTAGCAATGAATAATTGGAAATGGATTTTTTATAAAAGAATTGTATGTACAATCACATCTAAAGATATGAAATACTTGGACTTCAAAGCCTGGGAAAGATCTTAGCAAAAAAACATAAAATATTGCTGAGTAAAATTAAAGAGAAGTACATTAAGGTAACTCAATTTCAAGATCTGATAGTCAAAATCTCATACATAACCATTAACCTCAAATACATCCATAGATTCAGTGTAATATCAGTTAACATTAAAAAAAATGGTGATGCAGAATTTAATAAACAAATCCAAGTTTATTGGAAAATTCAAATGACTTACAAAAAAGTGTACAAAGATTAATATAAATCTAAAAGATTAAGAATATCCTATGTGTGCAATAATAGTGTATCAATAACATAGTCAGAAATATGCACATTTACCATTATATTGACTTTCCAAAACTATTCAAGGTAATACAGTGAGTTTATAAAATCTTTTTAATAAGTTTTGCTAAAATGATTAGGTACCCATGTAGAAAAACTATGAAACTTGATCTCTTAAGTTTCACATACCCAAAAAATAATTCACAGTAAGACACAGGATATTTCAAAGAAGTTAAAATTATAAAAATTCTAGAAGTAAACAAAAATAAATCTTTCCAACTTTAGGGTAGGTAATCATTTCTTAGACAGGTCACAAACTATAAAAATAAATTTGAAATTATTAAAATTAAAAGCTTGATAAGACATTAGAAGTGGTACACCATGGTTAAAGACGAAAAGTATTTAACCATGTTATTTTTAATTTCACGTTGCTATCCTTAGTGTAATTTCTCAGAGGGTAGATATTTACAGATAGAGTTAGTCAAAATAAAAATTTTAAACTTTAACTGCTACTTTCAGAAAACTGATGGAAATTAGTAATGTGTACCATTTCTAATGTCTTACCAATTATCATTATACTCTCTTTGAAATAAATTTAAAAATAAAGTATAAAAAGGACAATAAAATAATTAAGCTTTATTAAAGGAAGAGATTAAGTTCGTTTGAGCAACTTGTATACGCATATCTGGTACTCTGAGCAACAGATTTTATGATAGCAATGCATAATATAACAACCATTGTTAATTTTTGTTCTTGCTTTGAAATTCTGTACCATTTGTATTGTTGTACGTTGCTTTGTTTCTGCCTTTGTTTTTGTTCTTAATCTTTAAAAAAAGTTTCAACACCTACTAACAACAACAAAAATTAAAGGCAGGGCTGGGAGAAGGATGGGGCCAGGGAGATGGCTCAGTAGAATGTGTTTGCCTGGCAAGTACAAGGGCCAGAGTTCAATCCCCTGTTCTGAAACAAAACAAAAAAATTAAAGGCTTTCACTCTTTGAAAGACATGAGCTTGCAAAAACAAATTATAAATGGGGAGAAAATATTTGAAATGTACATCTGATAAAATGATTTATATGTATAGTACATAAAGAACTTTCAAAGCTTACCAAGAACCTAGAAATGTATTTATAGAATCATCCAAACATTTGGACACATACTTCACAAAGGAAAACATACAAATAATTAATAAGTATGTGTGGGGTTGTTCATTATCATTTTTAATTAGGAAAATTATATTTATACCAAAATAAGAAGTCTCTACAGGTCCATTAGAATGGTTAAAATGAAAATTCTCAGCGAGGATATGTGGGAATGGGAATTCTAATAGATTGCTGAATGGAATATAAAGTAATATAAACATTTTAGAAAACAATGTAACATTTTTCTATGAACTTAATCCAATTCTTCTTATTTATGCAAGAAAATCAACTCCTAGGTATTTAAGAGATATCAAAAAATATATATCAATATATGTTCATGTACACGAATGTTTCAATAATAAACTGCAAAAGTAAAAGCAGTATGCATGTCTATCCCTTGATGGGGTAAACAAACTGCAGCATATGTACACAATAGAACTAGTATTCAAAAAGAATGAAATGTTGTTCCCTAAGCAACATATAGAAATTTCAAAATTATCAAGAGAATGAGAACAAAGCATACACGCTACGTAATTTCATTGATGTGAATTTCTAGAACAGTTATGTTACAGTCACAACAACCAGGTTTGGGATTGCATGTGTTGGGACCAGAGAAGTTGCTGAGTGCAGGGTCCACAGGGAAGGGCAACAGAAATGTTCTTTATCTTGATTGTCATTGTGATTTACTAGTAGGGACATTTGCCAAAACTTGTTGAGGGCCAGGGATAAGGCTCACTGTCACAGTGCCTTCCTAGCAAGCATGAGGTCGTGAATTTGATTCCTGATAGCACCTACCCAAAAATAAATAAAAAAACAAAACTTGTCGAAAATTTTTACAAAGGCACATTTTACAGTCCATAAAAAAGTTGATTGACAGGAGAAAATGAAAAAATCTCATGCCAGATAAGCTCCATAACAGGGAGTAGCTATCTTTTCAGTGTGCAAGAAGAGCAAGCTATGCTTCACTTCTTTGGAAAGAACTGTAGAGTCAAGGTCCCCAAGATAAGCTGTGTAGTGTATACTGAGTCAAGGTACCTGAGAAAGTCAACGGAGTTCACATGCCCGGCATGTCCTAGAAGCAACAAAATTGCTTCCTGCCTCAAGGGTGATGAGGAATTAGAAAAGCCTTCAGACTGCTGCACAGACAATTATGTAACTCAGCATGGTGCACAAGTCATAAGGCAAACCCTTGCAGCAGAAAGGACAATAGGATCAACTTGACAGGAAGGAGAGAGGACACTCACAATGCCAGTACCTGACAGTTTGATAGCAGGTGTGGCACCTGTGAAGCAAGTGTCTTCCTACATCTTCAGAGCAGTGCTACGATCCAGTCCTCTTGGTGTCAAAGGTGTGGACAGCTAAGTCTCTCAGACAAAGCACGAACTCAAACTGCCTCCTCTCCAGTAGGGGTAATGCCCAATAGTCACCAAGGGGGTTATAGAAAAATAAATTATAGTTTTCACATCTGAATTTTGTGTATGTTGTACTGGGAACTGAATGAATGATAGACATGAACTCCACACCTGAGTTACATTTGAGATTTAGCTATGAGATTTGTATTGGGCATAATGCTGATTTCTGAAAGAATTTTTATTGTAGGTAGATTTTTCTTTTTAAGAAAATGAGGAGCACAATACATGTCACAAATATTACTACAAAGTAATTCCTTTAATGTGTAGTTGTGGTGGGGATTGAACCGAGGTGTCTCGTACAAGTTAGGTGAGTGCTTCGTCACTGCATTACACTCAGGAACTTCTAAAATGTATTCTCCTAGCAATGAAAAATCATTAATTTCAATGACATACATATATGTCCAGGGTGCCATAAGACAATCACCTTTTCTACTCACTTCAAGTGTTAAATACTTCATAATATTTTTCATTTTTTAGCAACATGAAAATGTAAGCATTTTGATATCTCATATATAGTATATCACATCTAAATTTCAGATTTCTTCTCTATCAATTAAAAATAATACTAGGATTCCCATGAGAATTAAAGAAAAAAGGTATGCAATTTACATATTTTCTAAACATTCATGCATTGAAAAGCAAAAATTATTGATGTAGACATTATTCATATTTTGATATATCTTACTTTTTTTCATGAACGTAAGCAAACATGAAGTCCTCGGGCTGACGTAGAAGACAGCATGCTGCTTCGCACGGTTGGAATGCAAAGTGGTCAGCCTGCTGGCCATAAAGGCCCGAAGTGCAGAAGGAGCACACAGAGAAGGAGCTGAGAAGAGAGGAATCAAACTCCACATTGGCCACCTGCTCCAGAGGGAGAGTCTAACATCTGCTAATTATTGTTTCAGAGTGTCGGTCTGACTGAGAAATACACACAGGAGGATATCTCAAATGAAAAGCATCACAGGCAAAAGAACAACGCAGGGAAGTCGCAATCAGAAGTCAGAATTGACCATCACCAAGCTGATTAGTTGACTGCTGGCTCACCTTCTTCCACTCCACTCCTTTTCTAAGCTTTGGTCACATATATCAATGCAGCGGCACCAGCAGATCTCCACATAAGGCCTGTTCTTTGCCCATACCAATTTTTATCTCTCCTTATTCTATAATTTACTATCATCTTAATAATAGCTAAGCAATCTTTTCTTCCTTTCTGCTATATGTTATGTGAGTTATCTCACACCTAAACTGAAACTTTTTCATATGAAGTATTTCCTAATTTGATATCACATATTTTGCTTTTTCTTTCTTTCTTTTTCTTTTCCTTTTTTTTTTTTTTTTTTTTTTGGAAGAGCAGACAAATGTTTATTTGACTTGAAGATTTGGCTGTTTTGTATCACACAATATTTTAAAGTAAAGCCAGAATTATGATAATCACACTATATACTGAAATGTCACAGATAGTGAAGGTCTTGACAAATTTTCTAAGAGGGTCACATAGCTTCTGAAATTTTATACTAATATTATTTAGTGATATGAATATAACTTAAGGAAAGCTAAGCATTTTTTAAAAATGTAAATGTACTGTATTCAACATAGCAAGTAAACCTAATTATTTTTTAATATCACTTATGTTACAATTCAAGAACACAGAAGTAGGTAGGTAAGATAGCTATAAAAAGGCAGCTTTTTAAAAGATAATCATAAAACGTGCAGATAATTCTAGGGAAAAATCAAATTGTTTCAATTTTTGCCATAACATAGGACTTACTTAATAGAATATCACTGTTATGGTTTTAAGATCAACTTTTAAATCCAGTGATGTGAATGCTTAAACAATGTGAATGACCGATTTCCAAAGGTAGATGCATCTTACTAGAAGAGCAACATGAGTGCAAGTTCTCTCATTTAAGATTCTAAGAACTATTGGGTTAGACAGTGTGTCTCTACCAGAGAAAGAGAATATGAAGAACATAATGGATTAGAATTGTTAGGGGAGATATTCAAAATTTCAGGTGCTTTCCCTACCTCCCAGAATTCTGAAGGACTGACAAGGAGTGCGAACAAAAGAAAATTCGCAGTTAAGTGTAGGTGTTCTACACTGTCCATTTCCCATCACCAAGCTTTGAAGCACTACTGGGTCATCCTGGTAGTAAATTTGGTGTGCTTCACTGACCAACAGGAAGGGTGGAAGGGAAGCAGCTAGCTGTATGGAGCATTACCCTCTGTAGGTCATAGTCACTATATGTTTATGTAGGGCGACTTAAGAGGATCTATAGGAGTGATAGCTCCAGAATCTTCAATTTTTAACTTCTTCAAATAAGATTTAGGGATTTAGATGGAATTCAATGATTCTAACAAAGTAATAATCTATACTAATTCCAAGGATCCTAGAAGAAGGTATTCCTGGTCCAGGCTAGATCTCATAATTCATGTATAACTAAAATATATTTTTTTTCAAAGTTTTATTGACAAACAGATAGCAATGAGACAGTTTCAAATCATATCGGAAGGACAGTTTCAACAAATAATACACTGCATATATTCTTCTTAGTGGTTAATTGCTGTACAAGATGCGGACTTGTGATCCTATTTACAAACACCATTAGAACAAATCATTCTATTCATTAAGAGAATGCAACTATATATCTATCCCAACCTCTTTGAATACACAGATACAAAATGGACATTCATCGGTATACCCCATTTTTTCTAAGTTCCGTTATTGAATATTACAGGTGTGTAAACTCAGCAAAATATTCTAAAAGAGTCCAGTAGCCCATAATAGCATTGGGTCTTATATTTAACTGGCAATGTCAGAAATTATTGACCTGAGTCCCCCACAGCTCAACCCAACAGCATGGCTTTATTTCTTATATTTCGACTTCATACTTTTCTACTGGATGGTTAAGACCAAGGTAAAGCAGGACCTATGCAGCAAGAGTTGTAGCTTTTTGGTCTGAGAAGGTCAGTGAAATGCCCTCAGGATTTGTCCTGAGATCCTGTACCTCAGATTGTAGAACCTTCATCAGTGCAGCCATGTGGATGAGTCACGGCCATTGCTTGGCCAATGTGCTCTCTGTGAAAGCCTGAGAGAGTGTCTTCTCCCCATGTGACTCTCCTTAGGCACACTCTACGTCATCGATCACTTTCCTCTTTGGCCCCATAATCTTCTTGATCAGAAAATTTGGGACACTACCGAGGTACATGACATTACAGTACAAGTTCTCATATGTCCTGAGTCTTAATTGACCTTAGAAGGGTAGGGCCAAAATGTTGGCTTTCCTTGTATCCTTCCTTTTTCTCTAATTTGGTCTGCAAACTTAGGTTGTTAACCATCCAGAAGAAAAGCTTATTGTTATTATCAAACGATTTGGGCTATCAATCTTAACCTCACTATCTCACTGCATTTCAAACATCTTAGGCATAATAAGGAACAGGTATTTTTCATCAAGTATTGATATGTTGAACTTTAAGTCCCTACATAATATGATAAAAAAACATTTAAAACTTAGATTATATTTTAAAAAATAGGATAAAGAATTCTATGCTTCTCATGTTTGCACATAAGTCCAAAAATCTCACCATATACAACCTTGAAGCAGGACAGTCCCACAATATTCCTTTTCCTGTCTCTTGCTTTCCTTCACCACCCCCTTCTTCTTGAACATCCATCTACCCTAGAGACATCTTAGCAGTAAATGGCATGTCATGACAAGCTGCCCATATAAAATACATTATTTTTTGACAACAACGAATAAAAATTGTAAATTAGTTGCAAATAACTACAAATTAGAAGTTGCCAACTGGCAGTATGTAAAACACATATGGCTCAGAGACACCCAGTATGTTTGTTCACAATTTTTTAAATATGTGAATGTGTTTTTAAAATTTTCCACCCTTAAATATTTTATTATGCATCTGCAAAAATAGCAATGTGCTTTTTAACATAACCACAAGGACCTTTTATTTTAAAACTACATAATTCCTTAATATTAAATACCCAGACAGTACTTCCTTAACGTTACAATTTTTTAAAATCAGAATTTATATAAAGTATACACATTGAAATTGGTTAATGTATCTTTTAAATCTCTTTTGGGTCTGTAAGTCCTCCCTCTATCTCTTTTTTGTCCCTTGCAATTATTAGTTGAAGAAACTCGTGTTGGTCCTACAGCTCCCTACAGACAGGATTTCGCTGATTGCATCCCTATGGTGTCATTTAATGAGCTGCTGTGTTGCTGTATCCTTGTAAATTGGGAGTTAGATGTAGAAGTTACATTGTGTTCACATTGATTTCTTTTAACAGGACCATTTCATAGCTAGTGATTTATTCTTCCGTTATCTTTCTTTCTGTGGGATTAACAGTCTATGATGCTCAATGTCAAGACATGGCAGTATCTTAAAATGAAGGTTTTATAGCATTTCTAGATGCATGATTTGTTTGGAAAGACTAACTATCAGGCACTCACTGTAAGTAGGATATGAGTTCTCAATAGTTCCCACAAACCCATGCTCCAGAGGCTTATACCTGGCCCACTTCCTCTTTTATATCTTGTGCATATCTCCTGTAGAGCTTTAAATTCACTATATCCCACATAGAATTTTCTGCCTAAAAGAAAACAACACAGAGGATTAAATTTTTCTATTTGTTTTAGTTAAGGCAGTAAGCAATTAGAACAGAGCAGTGAAGTACTGTTGGGACAATGCATATGTAGAAGAATGGAGTTTTTGAACAGACAAACTAATATGTATGTGTGGCTAGCAAGCAAAATGTATCATGCATAAAGGATTCACAGTTTGAATATATAGTACCTCAGCATGACAACTCAAGGAGAATGCAGCAATCACTCAAACATTTTTTAGCAAGAACTGAGATATTTTATCCATGTTCAGTCTAAAATCACGATAAATTTCATTTACTGTAGTCTAGTAGTATCAAGATAGCATTTTCTAAATACAGTTTTACTCTGCCAAGGTATAAACTATTTTTGTCTAGCTAAATCACTATTTCATCTTTCTAACCTTCATCTTTCAGTTATTTATCAGTTATCAGTCCCTGATACTAAGTTGTATTTGGGTTTTCATAGAAAGTTCTCCAATCATCTGAATTTTTCTTATTCATTCATAAATACCAAGAACCTTTTTAAAACTGCAAATGATGTCATCAAGAAGAAAGTAAAAAGCATCAAATTCAAGTTAGAAGCTCAGTGCAATACATACACTGGAAAGACAAATATTCTTCGGTGTAGTTAATCACAATGGCTAAACAATTAAAAAAGTAATTTTATTGACAAACAAATAGCAATGAAATAGTTTCAAAACTGATTAGTAGGACAGTTTCAATAATTAATACATTGCATATTGTTGTCTTCTTAGTGGTTATTCATAGTACAAGATGCAGACATGATATCCTGTCCACAAAAGGCAGGCATAGTAGCACAAACCTGTAATCCCAGCACGCATGAGACTGATGCAGGAGGAACACTGTGAGGTCTAGAGAAGCCTGGGATATGTACTGAGTTCAAGGTCAGCCTGAATCGCATGATGAGCCCGTCTTAAAAATATCAAAATGGTATATCCACTGTTCTAGATCTCAGTCTATATGAGCTTGGTCCTTACCTTTTAAGACTTGAATGTTCAGTAAAGTTCATTCTAGCTTAACAAATGCTAGCATAGTTAATTCTTCACTTGGAAACAATATTTTTATCAAAATGTGAGAAAAGAGTAACATCTTGAGAAAAGAAAAATTCTGAAGTATCATTTTTTTGGGTTTTTTTTGTTGTTGTTGTTGTTTGGAATTTTATTCTGTTTTACTCTGTTTTGTTTTGTTTTGCTTGAGACAGGCTGTGGCTATGTAGTTGAATAGATGTAGAGCCTGCCCTTGAACTCACAGAAGTTTTTCTGAGTCAGCCTCCTAACTGCTAGGATTATAGGCATGGACCATGACTGACTGTTTAAAGTGTTATTAACACCAACATTCAAGGTGATATTCTACAAAGAGAAAGTTCATTGGAAACATACTAATCAACTCCCCTAGTGATCTCCGGGGACATTTTCAGAGGAATTATTTGTGCCCCAAACCAACTACGGGGATTCTATGCTCATCTATCAGAAAAAGTGACTAAGTAAAGAATATTCAGAAATAAATACTCACAAGAAAAAAATAAATTTAATTATACTTTTTTTTAACATCTGGACATTGCTGCCACATTTGTCAGACATAGATTAATGCATCAAATGTTGGTTAGACATTTATGCAGTGGTAAAATATTTAAAAAGTGTGACCTTGTTTTTGAAGTGTAATCTAGTGAACATGACAGACTCAAAGAACACCTATAAAATGTTACAAATGGTAGCACAAATATCAACAAATCATTGCTAGAACAAAGATGAACAAGTGAATTGCTTTTCCTGAGAAAGTCAATAGAATAATCACGAAAGGTGTAGATTTTCAAGTGCAATTTAATAACAAAAAGTTCCCTGTCTCAAAAAGACAGAAACAAACAAACAAAACATAGCCAGGCCTGGTGGTGTGTGCCTATATCCGTAGACTTCACGAGACTGTGGCAGGAGGAATGCTATGAGTTCAAGGTCAGCCTGAGTTACAAAGTGAGTTCAAGGCCAGTCTGAACTGCAGAGTGAAAGCCTGTCTCGAAAAGACAAAAATAAGCCAGCAGATGAAAGGTACAAATTAATTTTCATGCATGTCATATGTAGCACTGAAAACAGAAATTTCTGAATATGAAATTATAGGGTGTCTGCTGAGGTTCAATGATGTCAGAGTTGGCATCTCTAAAATTTTATTGCTCTCTTGTGTTTATATCAGTCAGGACATAACTGCTATAGCTACCGAAGTCATACACATATCCAAGGCAGGAATAATAAAGAACAACAATATCTGTCCTCTTCTTCCATGAAAATAAAACCCTCTATAGAATTGGCCAGCAAATAGTTACATCTTAGTAGCAAGAACTGTGCTAATGGCTAGCAGGTGTGAAGTCCAAGAATGGAAACAGCTGGCATTTGTATTCAAGTTTTCTCAGAAAACATAAAGATGAACAGTAAAAAAAGCACAAATTACAATGCTCACCATAACTTCAAGAGGCGGACACAAAATCGTGATAATCTCACAGGCCAGTGAAAATATCCATCAGGAATGAGGGAGAAATAGGAAACAGTAACTCACATCATAACTTAGGATGGGAATTCTGTGCAGAAAGAATGGATGAGCAATAATAGAAATGAATGAAAGGAGGACTTCTGTACTGCAACAAAACAGAAATAGTAGTGCTCAACTAAGCAACTGGAGGGCCCACATGTTAGCTCTAAAGGGCCAGCAAGATAGTTCAGTGGACTAAGCACCTGCTTAGTCAAGCTCAGGGACTGGGGTTTGATCCTGGGTACCACATTTCTCATGAGCCCTGACCCCAGGGTGCGCTGAGCCAGCGATGGAGTCTGGGTTTGGTGGTGCACACCTGTAATCCCAGCTGCTGGAGAGGCTGAAAACAGGAGGATCACTATGAGTCTGAACTGTGTAGTGAGACCCTGTAACCAAAAAAATAATTAATTAGTTAAAAAATTATATACTAAGCAATTGGGAAACATGGAGACATAAACCTCAATAAACACACTTTGCTCAAATAAAATTATGACAACTACTACTAATTTTGTAAGATTAAAAAATAGAAAAGCTAAAGTCCTAAATGACAATAACATACTTGACTATATAGGATTATGAAAACTGAATTGTTCTAAGTTTCTCATATGCTTCAGGTTGGAAGATCACTACACTGATTAATATTTTTATTAGTAATAATACACATGTCAACATTTGAAACATGGCAGTTACATGAAAATATTCCTCTTGTTCCTATGTTTTCTGCTTTCTTGCTTTGATCCTGAATGGATCAGAAACTCATTAATAAGGAGAAGGAAAGATGGGAACCAGGCTGCTTCAGAGAAGGTAAGAGCCACAACTCTTCCAGCAAAGGGTAAGGCATTATGAATGGAAGAAAGATGTCTCTCTCTGTCTCTCTGTCTCTGTCTCTGTCTCTGTGTCTCTTTCTCTGTCTGTCTGTGTCTGTCTGTCTCTCGCTCTTCTTCTTCTTCCTCTCTCTCTCTCTCTCTCTCTCTCTCTCTCTCTCTCTCTCTCTCTTCCTGAACCAGGGATTGAACTCAGGTCCTTGTGCTTGCCAGGGAAACTTATTCCACTGAGCCATCTCCGTGGCCTCCTTCTTCTTCTTACTGCACTACATCCCAATCTCTCAATCGCACTGCCTTTTTTTAATTTGACAAAAGAATCTTACTAAGTTGCCCAAGGTAGGCTTAAACTCATCTTCAGCCACCCAAAGTACTAGGATTACAGGCATGTACCACTGTTCCTGGCAGTCTTATTTTTTTTAATGAGACCAAAATAGAAATCAATATATTAGATTGTTAAATCTACTTTCTAAACCAGTACTATACTTCGTATGGCTTCCAAGTGCTAGGTGGATTAAAATCATCTGGGAAACTTAGTAAAGTTAAAGTATGGTGCTCCAGTAAGTTATTAATTCCAATCAAATAAATTATCCCCTGTGGTTTAGTAGAATTAAGGAAAGTGTATAGATAGTCATAAAGTTATTAATAATTTTGAAAAAATGGACAGAGAACAAGGATTTATTACAGAACTGGCCCACTGGATAGATGCTAGCTCTCCCACTGATTAGGAGATAATTTATACCACAAGAAAAATTTCCAGAAAAGTCTACCTGACTCACGACTGCATCATAAACAGGACATCTGGCAATGGTTGGCCAAATTATCAAGTTGCCACAATGACAATTGCTAGCTTCATGGTGTCATATCCTTTCTCTTATTCCATTTAAGATATTAATAGGGAGTAAGTTATTTCAACTTCCTTAGCAATGAGAACACCCTAGAAATAGCTTTTATGGTTGAGTTTTTTTATCTAAAAATCCAAGAAAGTATGTCAGAAGACTAGAAATAGAAGAACACCCCTCATACCGGTAACATTCTTCCAGAAAGTCATTTTCAAAGCTGCTGTTCATTGTGTTCTACTCTTTTCATTTGAAAACTCTCCCTCTTCTGTGAGGAAATATATTTATCTCCCCAGTCCCTCTTTGAATCATGCAAAATGAAGCACTTGAGTAATGGATGAAATCTAGACCCCAAAATAAAAGTGAAAATGTTGATGTAATTTGCAAAGTTTCAAGTAACCTCATTCCAAGTATTTTATTTCCCCTCTGGAAAAGGAAGGGAGAATAGAAACAATCAGTCCTGTTATGTTTCTGGCAGGTGCTTTATAAAAGAACAAAGATAGCAGTCATATTTAATAGCCGTTGTCAAACAAAAAAACTTTGCTTGCTGGTATTTTTAATTTTCCTGTAATTAAAAACTATATGAGCAATTGACCCAATAAAAGTTCTGAGCCTATTTCTGAAATAGTAATCTTGGGAGAAATTAGCAAGGAGAAAGAAACTATAGTTTCAGATAATAGAAGTTATCTGATTTATAGAAAGATTTTATGATTATAGAAAGAATAGGATATTTTACTATTAGATACTGTACAAGAGATATTCATCCTGATTGACTGTGAGATTTTCCAACCTCGCTGAATTTCTTGTTTCCTCCTTTAAATGACCAAAGTAAGCACCCAAAGGTCTCGGTTCAAAAGGTTTAACCCACTAATGTCTCATCAACGGTTGTATCCAGCCCATAAGGAGAATGCTTGGTGTTCCCAGCATGAGGACAAGGCTGAGAGACTAGACTGAGAAGATGGAATGTTGGTGCTTTTAATTCTTCTTGATTGCCAATAAAATGCCTTTCATATCAGTCTAGAATGATTATTAACTTAGCTTGAATAGTTGTACTAGGGTAGCTTAGAAAAGGTCATATTCTGGTATTAGCCAGAAAGACTGGCAAACAAAACTGACTATGGTTTCTCCCGGGAGGACTTCTGCCAAGTCTGATTTAATAATTCATGCCTTCGTTGGCAAGTACCACCTCCTTGCATCTCTCATGTTCTTTTTCCACTAATTCTAAGAGTTCATGAATGTAGACTCTTAAGTACACTACCTCTCTTTTTCAAGTGGAGATAGCCTATTCAATACTATAGTTACAGAATTCTGCACTTAGCTATGCCTCTACCATATTAGAGTTTAGATCTCAGACATCCCCTGCAGAGCCTCATGTGTTTAGAGGTCATTGGTTTATGGATGTGCTACAACTGAGTGGCTGCTAGAAGGTGGAGCCTGCTGAAAGGGCTGCAGCACTGGGTAGGTGACCAGAAAAGATGTATTTTCCTTCTGAGCGCGTCCCTTTTCTCTCTTTATCCTTGCTCCACAATGTGAGCAGCTTTCCCCCATGGAGATCCTGTCCATTATGCCATTTCTTTTTTTCCCCATAATTTTATTGATAAACAAATAGCAATGAGACAGTTTCAAATCAAATTGGTAGGACAGTTTCAATAATTAACACATTGCATACATTCTTCCTAGTGGTTAATTGCTGTACAAGATGCGGATTTGATATACTATTTACAAACACCATAAGAGAAAATCCCTCTATTCATTAAGAGAATTTAATATATATCTATCCTAACCATTTTGAATACATGATATCCTATTAACAAACACCATTAGAACAAATCACTCTATTCATTAAGAGAATGTAACTATATATCTATCCTAACCACTTTGAATACACAGATACAAAATGGACATTCTTCTGTATACCCTTTTTTTGTTAAGTTCTGTTATTTGAGTATTATAGGTGTGTAAACTCAGCAAAATATTCTAAAAGAGTCCAGTAGCCATAATAGTATTGGGTTTTCCACTTGACTGGCAATGTCAGAAATTGTTGACCTAAGTCCCCCACAGCTCAACATAACAGCATGGCTTTACTTCTTATATTTCATTTTTATACTTTTCTACTGGATGGTTAAGACCAAGGTAAAGCAGGACATATGCAACAAGAGTTGTAGCTTTGGGGTCTGAGAAGGTCAGTGAAATGCCCTCAGGATTTATCCTGAGATCCTGTACCTCAGATTGTAGAACTTTTGTCAGTGTCAGCCATGTGGATGAGTCACGGCCATTGCTCGGCCAATGTGCTCTCTGTGAAAGCCTGAGAGAGTGTTTTCTCTCCATGTGACTCTCCTTAGGCACACTCTATATCATCATTCACTTTCCTCTTTGGCCCCATAATCTCCTTGATCAGAAAATTTGGGACACTGCTGAGTTACATGACGTTACAGTACAAGTTCTCATATGTCCTGAGTCTTAATTGACCTTAGAAGGATAGGGCCAAAATGTTGGCTTTCCTTGTAGCCCTCTTTTTTCTCTAATTTTGGTCTGCAAACTTAGGATATTAACCTTCCAGAAGACAAACTTATTGTTATTACCATACAACTTAGACTGCTAAGCTTAACTTCACTATCTGTCTGCATATCAAACATCTTAGGCATCCATTGTGCCATTTCTATATATCAGCCTTTCAATGAGGGGCTGAAATCTAGGTGCCAAAACAAACCTCTCCTCCTTTAAAATATGTGTTTTAGATGTTGTTTCTCAGTGATGAGAGAAGTGGTTAAGACAGCCTTTCATTTCCAGAATTTCATGCTCTGCCTTGAATATGCGTTTGTGTCTATTTTGTGCATGAGTGTCAAATGGGTCTTTTGATTGACAGTTTCTTTTCCTTAGGGCTGGAAGTTCTTTTTTGGATTTCTCTACATTGTCATAAGGAAAAAGATATGAATGGCTTTTGTTAGGCTAGTCTTCAGCAAAATATACTTGGTCCCTTGACTTCTCCATCATCATCATCCATAGAGCAATTTGACAGAACTACACTTTCTGAAAAAATATAGTGTGGGTTCTAGTACATGCTAGGAAGTTCTGGCACTATGGATCTCTTTTCATAAGAAAGGAGCCATGTCAATAAGGGAGTAAGAAAGTTACTGGGCACCAGCTAAGCTACTACAAGGGTGCTCTGAAATCCAGTTGACAAACTAGGAGAGCTTGCATCACATGGCATAGTAGTCCTCTCAGCTGGGAAGCTGGGACAGGAACACAGGTGGAAGAAACTATTTCTCCTTAAGGGATTGAGTGAGTTGCCTAGACTTAGTCCTCTTATTCTAGCAGAAAAGTAAACACAGGTCCTTCAAGTTCATTGACCAAAAACTCAGAAGAATCTAACAAGATCACGTTCAAATAACTCTGCTCATTGCATCATAATCTCCTTTATCTTTCTCTACTACGTGGCCCACATATGGAATGACCAAATTAAGAAAGATCTTTGGTAATAGTCTAAGCAGATCCAGGTTGACCCAAATCCATGTAGAAGATGTTTGTTTGTTTCTTTTGAGACAAGATAAGAAAAATGGTTGTGTAATAATCTTTCAAATAAATCATCATTTATGCATGTGAAAAATAATGAATATAGTTCCTAAGGAAACACACTTATGTTCAAAGCTGTGACTTCTGGAAGTGTCAATTCATAAAATATCATAAAAAGGAGCTCAAAATTCCAGCAGACAAATTGGAAACATTAGTGAGCTTTGTATACTCTGTGGACTTCCTGCTTTCTTTTAATAAACTTCAAGATAAAAGGCTCAGTTCCATGTTTGGCTTCCTGATACTAATGAATAACTTTTTCTGCCAAAGGCCAGAGTGTGTCTCAGCAGAGAGGAGGCACAAAGTTTGAGAAGATCTTTCCCATACCCTTAAGTACAGACTAAAAGGTAAACCCTCCGTCTACCCAAGTCCATGAAAACCTGTAGATTGGTAATACCATTCCCACACTTAATTTGAAAGAAATGAGTCTAATGAGAAATAACTCTCACTATTATGGCACACCTAAAGTTTGGAGGTTTTTTTTTTCCTTGTGGGTAAAAAAAGATGAAAAAAAATTTAATTTTTAAATTCTGAAATCTTATTTAAGTCTTGAGATAATCTTTGTATGCATTTTTTTGAAGTGATGATATTATTACCATCAAATTTTTTAAAAGTTCTGAACTGAACTGTTGGTTGTTAATACATAAATACATACAGCTTGATAACATCCTTTGTGAATCATTCAAATTTTTATAGATTTCGAAAAAGCTATATATTCATCCAGATTACTCCAGTGTGTAAATTACATCCTGGGAGTGAAGTGAGAACACTGAGCTGAGTATCAACCCTTTCAGGTCCCAGGGGCGTAATTGATGAAATTACTGCTCCAGCAGGGTGTATAGCTCTGTAGGGACAAAACAGAGCTGCAAAATCTGCCACTTTATAAAATTAACTCCCTAACAATTGTTCAGGCAGGTAATATTGATAATTTGCGTTGTAAAATCATGGATTAGACTATAAGTATTTTCAAGGTTTTTGTTTTGATGTAAATGACATTTAAACTCTTAGTGTAGAGCTCAAAATTGCTTGTAGTGCATACAGAAAAATATTAATTCCTCCAGGTATTAATAGATATTCTATACACACAAAAAGTGAGAGATGGCTCTTAGATGAATTACTTTGGTAAATGCAAAGTGTTTCATACAGACCCAGTCCTAGCCCAGATCCGGTGAGTGTGTGGAGAGCTTCCTGTACCCTGCACAGGCGGGATCAGTCACAGCCCAGGGGCAGCATGGGCCAGACCCTCTTCCACCCCCTCGGGCCGCCCCCCACCACTCCGCAGTGCCTCCCCCACCCCGAACGCCGAGTAGGAATTTCTGCCGACTTCCGGGAGCCCCCAGACCCAGTCCTAGCCCAGGAATTTCTGCCGAGTTCCAGGATCGCCCAGACCCAGTCCTAGCCAAGGTCCGCAGCTGGAAGGAGGTGAGCACAGCAGCCAGACCTAAGCCAGACGAAGCTGGATAACTCCAAACTCTGCAGAGCTCCACCTGAACTCAGTACATGTGAAGTTATAACTACAGCAAAGATCTACAATAAAGGGCAGAAGACAGTGCTACACAAAGTGACGAGAAGGAACAAAATGCAACCTCAGAACCCAAGCCCACTCATAACAAGTGCAGAGGACACTAACACAGAA
>NW_004524627.1:2463313-2471659 GCF_000260255.1 Octodon degus | reverse complement strand
CAATAAAACTTTGAAAAAAAAATTAAAAAATAAAAATAAATAAAATAAAATAAAAAACCAAAGTGTTTCATAAAGTAAAGCAAGTTTTTAATGCACAAATTTGCTTTCTAGTTTAATAGAGTACAATGAATTATAGTTTTTCAAATAACTAAATCTATGAGAAGCATTTCTGAAACATAGATTGCCAAGTTATTTTTTTATTTAAATACAATATCATTAATATTGTGTAAAAAACAATATCCCATGAAAACAGCTTATAGAGAACAGCCAGTCCTACCTATCATAAAATGTTTGGATTTATAGATCACTTTCTTTTTACAAAGCATTAAAGTACACATATAGTGAAGACAGTCCTCATATTTTTCAATTCCATTCACAGATGGACAAATGAACATGTTTAATAAAGTGAACATGTAATGACTTTATAAAACCTACACAAGCAAGTTTGGAAAATAGAATGACATATTTTTCATTCATCTTATTCTTAATATGTATTAATAGCACATATTTAAATACTCCCCTTACACAGCTTTTATTATCTTATAACTATACAAGATCAAATATTTAAAATCTTATTTATATAACTAGGGATTCTATTTGAATTCTAATTTTAAAAAATACTAATATGTCCAAGATCATGTCTTTTAAGACTAACAGACTAAAAAACCTGTAAGACATACTTGAAAAACATGATCTTGGACATGTTCAAAATTTTTAATATGAAAACTAAAATAAAATCCCAAATAAACAGATGAACCTTTTAATGTTTTTCCCTGTGCAATTAGCAAAAATTATACAAGGTAAGTGTTAAAACTACAAATTTAAAAAATTGAGAAACACATGGGTACTTGAGGGACTGTAAATAATTACACTGAAATGAATTCAAATAAAAGAGGACAGCTACAAAGATTTAAAGTGGAACTCTACTGAGGCAAATTAGAGGTAATGTATAAAGGATTCTCCTCAGAATCCACATGCATTTGAGAATGGGAAAATGTGCATGCCCCCAAGGCAAAAAATCAAATACAGCAGTGGCAACCAGCCTGCAGCTCACAGTGCCCTGCCAGCCAGTGAAGGTGATCCCAGCACTAATTACAGCTCAGATCCAACGAAAACAACATGCTGAGAGAGTATATGCCTCTTCCCCTATGGAAGAAACCAAGGAGAGCAGTGATAGCCAGATTCATGCATGTGACACTCAGTCAGGCACTGCCTACAACTCTGGCAGGAAGATCTGGCAGGAATGCCAAACAAAGAGAGCCTCTAACACCACTCCTCTTCTGAAAAGCAGGGCATACTGGCAGTGGCGGGTCTGAAGCTAGTGGTGATCAGTGCTCTGCTGGGAGTTGGGAGACTCATGCTACTCCTGGTAGCTCAGGTCAAGTGAAGGTACCATGTTTAGGGGTGGTATCTAGCCTCCTGAGGGGAAGAGGCCAAATGCACAGTGAAAGAGGGAGAGCTGCTACATTTAGTACCCAGCCAAGCAGGTACCACCTTACCCTCATCTATCTGACCTCTCTGCACTGGGATACCATGACCATCAGGAGACATACCCACAGCGGGAAGCTGGATAAATGAGGACATTGATGAAGATGTGCTCTAGAAAATCAGAGGGCAATAATTGAGATAGGACTGATGACCTGTAGTAACAGAAAAATACAAGCTCACAGGCTTGGATAGGGACTTGAAATCAATCAAGGCAATGCAGTGGCTGTGATGAGTAATATCTGGATAAAAGGAGAGACACAGAAGTAGTTCCAGAGTGGGCAGCTCTCATTGCCATCCCAATCGCTACTAATCTGTCTGCTCAAGATGTACTCCACCACCATTCCTGTCCTCCAAATGCCACGGAGGCCATATCTCACATGAGATGGATTCCACTGCCCACTATAGTTAGCTGACTTAGGAGTCCATGTGACCTCTTTCCCATTGGCTCCTAAGCTCTAAGCAGAAAGGCTCACCAAACTCAGGAGCCACTGAATTTGCAGGCTCGATGGAGAATCTATGGAAAGTATGCATGCGTGTTGAGAGTTTGCAGAACGCCAGAGACAAGTGCAGGGGCAATGAAAGATGAAGAGTATGCTCAGTCAGAGTGGCATGGAGGAGCCATGAGAGAGCTCTACCTACAGAGGGAACTAGAAGCTGACTGTGTAGTTGGAGAGGGTTCTATTTTTGTGTCTTTGCATCTGTACATTCTTCCTCCTTTTTTCTGTCTTTTGTTTATTTATGTATGTGAGATGTTTTTGAAAAGAAGTATAAGAATTGAGTAGTGCTTTGCTTTTAAATCACAAAGACAATAAAAACATAAGGAAAATTGGTAACAGAACACATTAAAAAACATTCAACTTCCCAAAAGCTACTCACACAGGCACTGAAGTTGATGTTGCAGACAAAGATTAAAATGCTTGAAGAGATCAAAGATGAACAAAATAAGCAATCCATATGATATTTAGTGAGTTTAAAGAACATTTAATTAAAGAGACAACATAATAAGCTGCTCAGAAAGCCTAAGGAAAATATACAAAAAATCAGTCAATTGAACTAAAAAAGATGGTTTAAGATGTGAATTATCATTGCAATAACAAATTAAAATTATGAAAAGAACGAAAGCAGAAACCGATCATCCATCATACGAAAAATTCAATTGAAGACATGGATGTCAGATCAAACCAATGTGAAGAAAGTTCAAAACCCATAAAACTAATATAGTAGATCATGTGTTAGTGCTAACCTAAAAACAATGAAACACCATAGAAAATAGATCCAACAGCTACTAGATGACAAAATAAAACTAACAATTATTGGAGTAAGAGAAAGATTAGAAGATGCATAAAAATGTACTGACTAAAATCATAGCCGATTTTTTTTAATCTAGGGAAATAATTAAATTTTCAGGTAAGTGAGGCTTATAAAACCCTAAATAGCCACAACTAGAAACAACATCTTCATGATACATCACAATTTAAAAATGCCAGAAATTCAATCCAATGAATAGTAAAAGCTGTTAGAGATAAATAGTCAGTAACCTATAAATGCCAAACTATCACAATAACAGCACATTTCTAAGCACATCCTTAAAGGCCAGAGAGCTTGAAGTAAAGTTTTGTTGTTTTTGTTGTTATTGTTGTTGTTGTTGCTTGTATTTAGTACAGGGTCTACAGGGTCTCACTAGATAGATCAGGCCCATAGTGATCCTCCTGATTTCAGCCTCTCAGGAGCTGGGATTCCAGGCTCACAGTCTCAAATGCCATCCCAGCTCATTTCAGGGGCTGGGCCGGGACTGCACGCCAGCGGTCAAACCCTGGTCACTCTACCTGCCTAAGCAGGCATTTTAATCCCCTGAAAACTATCTGGCTGGACCTTGAAGTAAAGTTTTTACACCCAAACTTTGGCACACCCAACTTTGGAAAACAAAAACTACTGGACATGAAAGGACAGATAAACATTTACACAATCATAGCAAGAGAACTAAATTCTTCACTCAGATATAGGTAAGTCAACAGACACTACCAATATGGAAATATCTGAGTTAAACAAAAAAGGTGAACAAGTGGAGTTAATAGATAGCTATGGAGTGTTTCGTATAACAGCAGAATACACATTATTTTTTGGCAGCAGTACACAATATTTTTTCCAAAATAGACATGTCTGAAATCTTACTTGAAGAAGTACCAAAGAAAAATCTAAAATAGCCTCCTTTGTATTATCAGATCATAGTGGAACAAATGAAGAGCAAAAGAAGCCACACAAACTAAAGCATGAAGATTAAACAATACTATGAAGAAAAGTAGTGGAAGAGGACATGAGAAAATGGAAAGGAATTTTCTTTCCCTAGATAGGCAAACTCAATATTGTGAAAATAGTTATATTACTAAAAAGTATAAGTAGACTTAAAAAAATTGGGATATAACTATGAATGTCCATTTTGTATTTGTGTATTCAAAGTGGTTGGGATAGGTATATAGTTGCATTCTCTTAATGAATAGAATGATTTGTTCTAATGGTGTTTGTAAGTAGGATCACAAGTCTGCATCTTGTACAGCAATTAACCAGTAAGAAGAATATATGCAGTGTATTATTTGTTGAAACTGTACCTTCGATTTGATTTGAAACTGTCTCATTGCTTTATGTTTATCAAAACTTTGAAAAGAAAAAAAAATAAAAAATGAAAAGTATAAGTAGACTTAATATGATTCCAATCAATATGCCCTTATCATTCATCATAGAACTAGAAGAAGCATTCCTGTTGCTATGGTTTGTGTCTAGATGTCCCTTCAAAAGCTCCTTCAGTCATGGGGGATGGGCTTTTCAGAGGTAGCTGAATCTAGTTTGTGACTAGCTCACTGTCTAGGGCAGGGATTATGGTTGTAAGTGTGCACGCACCCTAGGGAAGATAACCTGCATACTATAAAGGAAGGAAAGAAGCTTGCTCCCTCATGTTGCTCTTGCTGCTTTTGCTGCCCTCTGCCACCATGAACAGTAGTTACCTTTCTGACACAGCCCTGCCTTGAAGTCAGCTTCGTATGGACTGAAACCTCTCATAACCATGATCTAAATAAATCCTTTATTCTTCAAACTTGTGTCAGATATTTTGTCTGAGCAGCAAGAGAAAAGTAACCAAGACACCTATAATCACATACAATCAAAAGAGACTCAGACTAGCCAAAGCAATCTTCAACAATAAATACAAAGCAGAAGATATCAGAATCCGAGATGTCAAGTCACCTTACAAAGCTATAGCAAAGAACGGCATGGTACAGAAACAAAACAAACTGGTGAATTCAGTAGGATAGAGGATATCAAGAAAACCCAAGGCACCTTTATTTGTCTGACTTTTGATGAAGGACCCAGAAACAAAATGGAGACAAACATCCTCTTCACCAAATGATGCTGAGGAAACTGCTTACCCCCACGGAGAAGAATGAATCTAGACTCACATCTTCTACCCTGTACTAAAAACAAATATTTTTTTTACTAAATAAAAATGAATCAAAGGCCTAGATATAAAAACACAAACACTAAATGTATTGGAAGATAAAAATAGGGAAAACTTTAAAACAGACCTGAGTGAGAAAGTTTTGTACAGAATGCCAATTGCACAACAAATAAAATAACAAACAACAAATGGAATTGCTACAAGTTAAAAACTTTTTCACAGCAGGGGAAACAACCAACGGAATAAAAAGATATCCATAGAATGATTAAATAAATAATTTCCAGCGACTTCTAGGACTAAAGACTATTAGGTAAACAATAAGGACACAAAAGAATTAGATTCCCAGGGCTGGCCAAATAGCCCAGAGAATTAAAGTGCCTTCTTAGGCAGATGCCGGGGCTGAGAGTTCAATCCCTAGGCCTGCTGTGCTGGCTCCACCCCTGGGGAGCACAACTGAGACTGGGCGTGGTGGCCTGAGCCTGTAATCCCAGCACTTGGGAGGCTGTAAACTGGAGGATCACTATAAATCCGATCTAGCGGTGAGAACCTGTAGACCCTGTCCTAAAATACAAAAACAAATAAATGAATAAATAAATAAGGAATTAGATTCTCTCCAAATAAAGGACCCAAATCAAAAATGGACAATTGAAATAAATAAATAGTTCTCAAAAGAAGAAATGCAAATGGTCAGTAAGTTCATGAAAAAATATTCAATATCTCTGGTCATTAGGGAAATGAAAATCAAAACAACATTGAAATTCTATTTTACCCCAGAGAAAAAGGGTATCATGAAAAACAGTTTAAAAATTCTGGCAAAGTTATGGGGAAAGAAATCCTTTTTCATTGCTGTGGGAATATAAACCAACACAACCATTATGGAAACCAGTATGGCACTTTCTCAAAACACTAAAAATAGAAATTCCATTTGATTTGACTATATTCCCTCTGGGTGTCTTTCTGAAAGAATTAGTCATATAATAGTGATGTATGCATATTTATATCAATATAATCCTAATAGCTAAAAATTGAAAGTAGCCTATATATGGATAAAAAATGGATTATGTGTATGCAATGGAGTACTACTCAACCATAAAGATGAATTTGAGTCATTTGTAGAAAAATAGACATGTTGAGAATACAATCCCAAGAGAAATCAGTCAGATACAGAAATTTGAATATTCCATGGTTTTTCTTACATGAAAAACTCAAATATAAATAATTTGAAGAGAAAAACACAAGAGAGATGACAGGAAAGAAGGGGACAGAGTTTGTAGAGATGGGCTGGGGTTCTGAGAAGGAGCAAGTAGGCAGCACAGGTGGGGATGGGGAATGAAATTGATTAAGACCCTTTTGTGTATGTATCCGTACCACAAAATGAGTGTAATTATTTTGCATCACAAACATATATATGTATGTAACTAAGCTATTAGCATTTTCAGCAAAAATTCATTAAATTTTGTTTGCTAAATAACTACTCTACTAGATACTGAAAAGACAGATCAGATACAGGTGCTCTTGTCTTCTAGGCTTTGTTTTGCAAAGGGATGACACATATATGTAAATGATTTCAAAATATTAACACTGAAGTCATCACAAAAGAAAACAATGTGCTGTTTGATTCTGAAAGTGATGGAAACTGGGTTTGCTGACTGAACAAGAGTGCAAGTTGAACTTAGGCAAGAGATTGACATTGCCATTGGTCAGATATGAATAAAGGAAGACATATAGCTGGTGAGTTGATTCCCAATATAGGTGTCTATGATCCAGAACACATTTCAATCAAACGAAGTAAGGTATCACCTAATGTTCTATTAAAACTCTCCAAATAAGGGCCAGGGAGATGGTTCAGTAGAATAAATGCTTCCCTGGCAAGCACAAGGGCCTGAATTCAATCATCAGTTCTGAAAACAAAACAAAACAAAACAAAACAAAACAAAAAAACAAACCTCTCCAAATAAGTGAATGAAATTCTTAAAGTGATACATAATGCCCTTAGAGTTGAAAAATGTGAAATTATGTCCAAGAAGAGTAGTCAGAGATTGATGAAGTATTCAAACTGAGCCTTAAAAGATAGTCTGTGGCTATTGATGAGTAGATGGATCAACTAAGAGATTAATGAAATTACCTCTTATTAAATTGAGAGATATTTTGAGGGCCTGCTGTGACACTACTCAATATAGTTACAAAAGCACCAAGATAAATAAAACAAAGTCTATGACCATAAATAAATTATTGAATATCAAAAGAGACAGGATAACACATAGAGGAAATTTGAGAATAGTATATGCATTTTACAATGCATGAAAAGTTAAACTGGAAAGAATTTAAACAAAGGAATGCAGCTCTAGAAAGTAAATTGTGTTAACTTCAAATTCCATGTTAAAATGTTTAGAATATAGGCTCTGGAAGACACCAACATTTCTAAACAAAAAACATTGTTAAATCCAATGAAAATTTCATGTATATTATATATACATATACATATGCGTATGAGTATACACATGCATATATTAATGAAATTAGCTTTTATTTACTTAAATATTTTGATCTATACATATCTCAAGGCTGTATAGATACATCTTATGTGATTACTATTTCCTAAACAGTTCAGAGGAAAATAAAACATATTGTGTTTTAAAACAACTACTCTACAGTAAGGAATTTACTATGCATACTTATACAGAAAACCATAAAAAAGTCCAAAGGTGTAGAATACAGGTGAGACTAAACCTGATCTGAGGACAGGAAAAACTGTATGGGAAGAGTAGAGCTTGAAAAAAGCCATCATATTTCAAGTTAAGAAGAAAAAAGTATCCCAGTCAGAATTTATTGCAAAGGGACTGAAAAAGGGAATAGAAGAAAAGTCAGACAGAAAACATATGGTCATTCTAAAGGATTTTGAATTTTAGAATAACCTTAGATTTTATTGCAGAGCAGTAAAGAGAAATGCCAGCTACTTGAAATTTTGTGAAGGAAGAAGAGATGCTGGAAGTGGGTTTAAGAAAATGAGTTCACAGACTAAGTGAGTACTATTCAAAACTCAAGGAGAAACTCCTGTCTCCAGCGTAATGTGGAGTCCGAGCCTTTGGGAGCTAATTGAGTCATGAGCACTTGTGAATGGGCCAGTACCCATGTAGGAAGAGGCCAGCAGGCTCCTCTTCTTCCAAATGAGGACTCAGAAGTTAGCAGTGTGCAGCCCAATGGGGACCCTTCTTGAAACATGACCTTCCTGGTTCAGAGTAGTGAAAATTTTCCGCTTATAAAATGCTCAGGTTAAAGTAACCAACAGCAAGTCCCTAAAAGGATTGCAGAAGAAGGAGAAGGAGAAGGAGAAGGAGAAGGAGAAGGAGAAGGAGAAGGAGAAGGAGAAGGAGAAGGAGAAGGAGAAGGAGAAGGAGAAGGAGAAGGAG
>NW_004524627.1:2449563-2462063 GCF_000260255.1 Octodon degus | reverse complement strand
AGTTCTGTGGTTGTAAGAGTATTTAGTCATATTTCTCAATATTGAACTGACCTTGTTTTACTGAATTCAACCTGATAGCTCATAATATCTTTGCTCTGAGTAAATTTATGTCCCCCAAGAAGATCTACTAAAGATATAAGCCAAGTAACTGTGAATTTGACTTCATTTGTTTTTTGGAGGGGTTGTGTGTTTCTTTTGTTGTATTTTTCTTTTCTTTTCTTTTTTTGTGGAACCAGGGGTTGAACTCGGGCCCTTGCGCTTGCCAGGGAAGAGCTTATTCCACTGAGCCATCTCCACAGCCCCATTTCTTTTTTTTAAAGCAGAAATTGAACTCAGGAACTCACACCTACCAGGCAGGTGTCATACCACTGAGCTTTATCCCTGGCTAACCTTATTTATAAATAAGGTCTTTGCAGATATATCAGTTAAGGAGAGGTCATCAGCATGGACCCTAATCTAGGATGATGAAAGTCCTCACTGAAAGATAATGAGAAAGAAAGTGTACAGAAGCACAAAACGATGGAAGTGGAGGTTGAAATAGCAGGGGATGCCACCCAAAGGCACCGGAAACTTAGACAGGAAAACTTGGAACATACGTTTCCCTCAGTGATTTCAAGAAAAGCATGTCCTTGCTTACACTGATTTCAAACTTCCAGGTTCCAACTCTCAGAGGATAAACAGAGAATAAACTTCTGTTACACAAAGCTAAGAGGTTTGTAGTACTTTGTTCAAGTGTCCCTCAGAAATCAATACAAGCATCATTTGCTATTTTGTTGGATTTTAATGGTCAGCCATGCAATAGTTACCACATAAAGTACAGTTCTCTTAAGTGAAATGTTGAAATGTGTCTATTTTACTTGTTATATATGATAAAGGAGGTTTCTGACATTTTATCATTCATTGGCAAGATTTCCACGTCCATATGGTCTGACAAAATTTATTAGAAGATTATTGAAGTCATTTTTTCTTGAAAGGTTTTAAAAATGAGAGAATTACTATATACTTTTAGGCTTCCAAATTTGCTTCCATCATATTGATATGACTACTAACTTCTATTCTGAAGTTATTATTCCTTTCTCACTCATAACCCATCTAATCTTTCTTATTCTCTATACTATCTGCTTTCCTAGTAAGGGATAAATATTGTTAGAGAGTTGAACACACCCCAAAGGCTGAGAAATGACTTCAGCACCCCACTTGCTCACTTACACTGGCGCTCAAAGCAGGCATTACAATGAATTGCAGGGTACCCCAAAACCAAGACACTAGGGCTGCATTTTCTAGCAACTAATTATAACTCATTACGGGTTAGATATTACTGTATCAAACCCACAGGAAACCTTAGAAACTTAAGGCCACAATACTTAATACAGCTTATACTTCTGTGAGTTGGCAGTCAAGGCTGGTTGCAGCTGGGTCCACATGTAGCCATACTCACCTAGGGTTCTGTGCTTCTGGGATGGATCTGGAAATTTGGCTAACAAGAATGATAGAGCAATTTGCTTTTTTCTATCCAGCCTAATGGCTTGGGTCCAAGCCCATGGTGGCTCAGGGCATGTGGGAAAGCTCCAACACACATGACTTTTTGAGCACTGTTTTCTGTCACATCTGTTAATGTCCCCACCTGCCAAAGGAAGTCATTCAAAGTAGGTCAGAGGGCAGGTGAGAAACACCAGTGAGCATGAAGAGAAGGATGGGGAAAGACTGTGGCCAATTTTGCAGTCAAGCACATGGGGTGCCTTTTAAAGAACACAGTATGAGTCAGAGGACCTGGAAACTTTGATCCTGGTCAGGAATGATTACAGTATGCAGCAGGATCTGTCAAGGTCAGGATGGACAGTGTACCTTCTAATGAGCTGCAATCTGAATGTGAAGGTGAGGGAAACGACTGTATCCTAATAGAGTAGGGGAAAAGTAGAAGCTGAACAATTTGCCCCTGGGCTGACAATAAAAAACAGAATAATGAAGAGTTCTCTAGGCAAATGAAGAGTGGAAACTACCTTCTTTTTGTAAATTAATTTAGTTATTGCCTGAGTTGTTTAAAAAGGCAGGAAAATTGGAAGAGTGAGAAACACCCTTATTTTTTAATTCACATAGGTTGACTCTGCATTAGCTAAAAGGCAAGTGCTTCTCTGGCAGTCTCAGCATATTTTAGAAAGGCTGCACACTATGACCATGTTGAAAATTTGGCGCGTAAGGTCGTAATTTAGGTTACTACAAGGAATGCATGGCTCATGCGATGGCATGTTGTAGGATCTTTTGAAAATACAGAAGGTGTCCTAGAGGCATCACCTGATTTAGAAACCATGTGTTAGAGTCTTCCTAAAGTCTACTTCTCTAAATGTGTATTTCCCTTCTCTTATAACTTGAAGAACAGGCTTAAAAATTATTTTGATGTGTATGACCTAAAAACTGGACTTTGATAATATGGCAAAACAGAGGTCAGAAAAATGTTTATGTTGTTCATTTCTTAGGGAGTATCACTTGATGCAAATATTGTTCTACAGTACAAAACACAGATTACATGACCTTTAAGGAATTTTATTTGTCTGAATTCACTTGGACCTCTGTGTCCATGAGTACCACATACATAGAATTCATTAACTCTAGATCAAAAATACCTGGGAAAACAGTGGCATCAGTACTAAACATGAATGACTTACTTGTTTTTGTCATTATTCTTTGTGTTAATTACTTTTTAGTTGCTGAAACAAGATATCCAACACACACAACTTGAAAGAAGAGGGGTTTATTTGGCACATTTCTTAATTTGAGGTTGGTTGGCTCAGTACAGAAACAGCATCGTAGAACAGTCTGCTGGGGAAAGCTGCCCACGCTGTGATTTTTCGGAAGCGCTGACTGAGTGCAGGAGCCACACAGGGAAACACAATCATCCAGTTCATGCCTCCAGTGACTTGTCTTTTCTTCCTCTCCTGACCACGCCCAAATCCTAACAGCACATTCTGCTATGATTCATCAGTGGATTAATTCATTGAGAAGCATAATGCTTCATGACCAAATCACTTTCCCAAAGACCCACCTCTGGACACCTGAGATTGTGGGGGGACATTGAGACCAAAATCATACTATTTGCATGTTATTGTATTAGGTATTATAATAATTAATCTTCAAACATTTCAAGGTTTATGGGAGTAGGCTACATGCAAATGTTATATCATTTTATCTAATGGACTAGAGTAACTATAGATTGGGTTATCTACAGAAGATTTTGATACTAAACCCCATGGATATTGAGGGATGACTGCATTTTGATACAAGCTATACTTTACCTTATTTAGGTAAGTCTTCCACCTTTACTCTGATCATATGCTTCTGGTGCCATTTTCCAAGCATAGCAGTTTACCCTAGTGCCTGCAGAGATGGGATCCAAGAAGCACCAAGCATATTGCCCACAATTTAGTTATGAAAAATTGTTCAAGGAGAGACACATTATAGAGACAGAGAATTGCTATTCTTGACTTTTTAAGATGTAAGAATGAGTCTATAAATTCCAAGACCCTGTCCTTCCAAGGTAATATACAAAAGCCAGTATGTGCCAGTATTCCAACTAGACAGAAGCAGAGACACAGAGAAAGCCTTTATGTTGTTTTTATTATTGAATCCAGGGTATCCTATATCCAGATCTATTTTCACTGCTGTTTGGCTTCAGCTTAGACAATATAGTATATCCTTTCAATTTGTTTGACTAGTTAAAGTTACATTTTTTTTAAATTGTTAACTGAATTATCTTGAAAAATACAGTGAACATTCTATCATGTTTTACATGGGGTAGGGAATTATTCATCTTTCTTTTATGAAAAAATTATTGTTGTACCTATTTCTAGTAACTTGATTTTTTTTTCTTTCTAAAGTGGAGGAAAACTATTATATTTTATACTTCAGGATGAACAGAAATATTGTGTTGATGCAGATATTTGATATCTGCTAAAAATTTTCAGTAGATAAGGCTGTCTATGGATCCCTTAGTATTAGAAGTACTTGTTCACTGATAGCTTATTTACCCTTGCATAGAACAAAAGAAAATGCAGCACTATCTCACTAACAGTCCACCTATTTATAGGAAATGACTTTATTTCATAAGAATTTGTCTCTGAGAGATATTTTCCACTCCAATATCTTTAAAAATTAAGACATGGTGGAAGTGTGCCAAAAGTGGAGATTACAACTGCTAAAGTTTCAACATGGGAAGTTTCAGCGAGCACTGTGACTAGCTCATTTTATTTCATGCACTGTTTGTGAACTGTATTAGATAAATACAATTGATGTTCTATATTATACATGTATAGTGTATTTTATTATGTTAAAAATTGAGGGCATTTTCCCTAAAACTGAAATGGCTACAACATTTTATATCTTCTGTCTGCATTGTTTGAAAAATTATGTATTATTCAACCCTAACAAAATTAACCAGAAAATAATTGTAATAATATTAGATACATAATCTAGTAGTGTAATTAGAATGCTATAACCAGGAATAATGAACAATGACCTGCTTATTTTTGGGTGGCTATGATTGGCTTTATGGAGATTTTGGTGAAGATTTCATAAATCTCTTGTCATTTTCTTATATAAATTTCTGAGTACGAATTATTTATTTGCAAATTTTGTGCATTTTTATATTAGCTTTATTATGGTTTATTACATACATGGCTGACTTTAGGAAAGTTGAGAAAGTCAGGATAACAGATATCTCTCCATATTCAATAACCCCTGAGAAATTGCACTTGCGTTAAAATATTAGGAAAATCTTAAATAAGAAACATAATCCATTGGACAAAGGCCTATTTCCAAAAGTAAGCTTTTTCTGAATTCTTTTCTTTTGCATCCTTAAGGAACAAGCACTTTATTTTGGGCCTTTATTCCCAGGAGGGAAAAAGACTTTTAAATGATTTCTTTAAAAATGGGACCAAGATTCCCAGAAGGATCGATGAACATAGATTTGCAGAGAGCATAGAAGCATGTTGCCTGAATCATTGTGACACTGCTGTGCAATTTGCCAATAGGATATTGGTTAGGCTTACAGAGATTGCTATATATTATTAAGGAGAAGAGAAAGAGTTAGCATTGTCACTGCCTCTGGCAGAGAATTGAGCAATGGCACAAAGAATAAAAGGAAATAGATTCACAAGCTGGGCTCAGACAAAGCCACCTAAAGACCTAGAAGCCATAAGCAGAAACAAGTCAAAAAAAAAAAAAAAAAAAAAGATTGTAAATGAAGTCTCTGAGGCCAATATTTGTCTAGATTTTATCTCTTGGTATTAGTCTCTAAGACAGTATGTTTCCTTCTGGTACTAGGAGACTTACGCCTTTGTATTCAAGGGTGTTTTAATAATACAGCAGAAGGGCATCTTAATTCTTTCAAAACATTTCTGTAGTCTCAGGTGGCCTTTGCTTATGGGAGACAATGGTAGCCTTCTTTTTGTAAGCACTGCTTTCACAGCAGTTCAAAAAATGTCAGGGCTAATATCTACTATTCACTTGGCATTGCCTCCTGTCTGCGATCTCACTGCTCCAGTTTCAAGCAGCATCTCCGTATTCAAAGTTGGAAGAAAGCGTGGGTACACTTAAGACTACTGGGTGAAGCAAGTGCTACAGTTTGGAATGATAGCCTCCAAAGGTCTGTATATTAAAGTTCTCCATGGTGGTGGTCAGGAATTCGTAGAACCTTTGGAAGGTAGGGTCAAGTGGGTGCTGCTTGGATCACTGAGGCTGTGACTTTGAAAGCGAATGTGGGGCCCTGACCCTCCCCTCTTCCGTCCTTGTTCTCTGTTTGCATCCCACAGCCGTGAACAGCCGTGAACAGCCGTGCTTAGCCATGCGTTCCTGCCTAGATGGGCACCCTCAACAAAGCTCAACTAAGGGGAATGCTTAGTCTTAGACTGCCCAGTACTGTGAGCCAAAACAAACCTCTGCATCTCAAAGTTAAATGCCTCTGGGAGCCGGGGAGATAACTCAGTAGAATAAGCACTTGCCTGGCAAGTGCAAAGATCTGAGTTCAATCCTCAGTTCTGCCAAAAGGAAAAAAAAAAGTTAAATGCCTCAGGTATTTAACCATATGGACAGAAAACTGACTACTATGTTGGAAAAGTTTCAAATCTGCTTTTCCCAGGGTCTATTCTCTCCAGTAAAGATCTGCTTATATTTCATCAACTAAAATTAGGTCATTTTGCCACCTCTGGTTTCAAATAATGCTAAAAATATGGCAAATATAAATGTCATGACAGCTATCGCCCCATCAGAATTTTTTTTAAAAAAATGCTTAGTATAGAATATAATTCAGTTGGTCATCCCTAGCCATACATTCCACATTCATGATTTCAGCCTGTTGCAGAACTAAAGTATTTGGGGGGAAAATACAGAAATTATACCCCTGAAAAACTTAAACGTGTTGCATACAAAATCCTCAACTGAATATTCTGAAATGAAGAATATAGATATATAATATATAGATAATATATTAAGGATTTTAAGTAATCTATAGGTGATTAAGTATAATGGATGATATGTATAGGTTACTTTCAAATATCATGCCATTTCACAGAAGTGACCTGGGCAACCATAGATTTTGGCACTTGCAAATAGTCTTAGAAACATTCCCCTGTCAACTCCCTGGTAATAGTATGCCATATATATTCAAAGACAAGTAGAACACTTATCTTAAGGCTATTTAAAGAGACATCTGCATCATAAATAATTTCTACATATTTGCTTTCTAGTATTTAAGTCAAAATTCCTCTGTGGAACAAATGGAGCCCTAGACTGTGGGTGGGCAAACAATTCTTTCAAAATGAGTGAGTACTTCAGGCTTTTTTAAACATAGTGAATATTTTAGGCTTATTAGCCAAACTATCTTCCATCATACTTATTCAACCCTATTGTAAATGAAAGTAGCAATAGACAGTATCTACAATTATGCAATTGTAGTTCTCGAAAACTAGCTTTATTGGTAGTTTTTACATATCCTTTCTGTAGTCAGGGTTTCAGAGTACAAGAAATCTTTCTTGGCACCAGAGACTTGAAGAATCCATCCAGGGCTTGGATCTCATGGCAATGTCCCACAGAAATACAGAGGGAGGCCTGGAGCCCATGCAGATGTCTCGCTCAGGTTCATGCAAGTGAACACCAAGAATCTGTGCTGGAAAGGCCCGAAGTCCAGAGGTAGAAGGTAGAAAGTCTGCACCGCAGGGTGAAGGATCTGTGTCAGGAAGCTGAGAGATCTACACTGGAGCCAGGGATAGAGGGAAGGAAAGAAGGAGGAAGGGATGGAGGGAGAGGGAGAGAGAGAGAGGGAGAGAAGGAGAGAGGGAGAGAGAATGAATTAAGTAGAGTTAAGGAAGGAGAGGCAGCCATCTTCCTGCCTCACACCTTGAGCTCCAGCACTTCCTCAGGAAATTTCTGCATCCCCAGCCCTCTCTGCACAAGATAGACTTCAGGGTGGAGCAAAAGGGAAGGTGTGAGTTCCCTCAAGAAAACTAGCCACAGCAAAGTTTCTCCTGGGGAACCAGCAGTTTGCAATCATCCCATCCCATTCTCCTTTTATGCCTTTTTGGCAGCAATCCTTGGGTGGGTCTTTCACGCTCAGATCCATGCCAACACAGTTCAGCTGGGTGTTTCTGCTCCAGTTGAACATTAATTAATTCACTACAGTCACTAAATATTATTCTTTGTATTTTTTTAACCATTGAAAAATGGAAAAATGATTCTTAGCTCTCAAGCCCTACAGTGATATTCTATGTAGTTTGATGAAACTGGTTCCAAATTATCCACTCAGTAATAGATCTTGTAAACCAGGATGGGATTGGAAAAGGGAGGGAAATGTCTATGCTTAACTCTCTGTTACATGATATCCAACATTAAATGTTTGGCCTATACCACCCAGAAGTGTGGCAATGGCCCTGAAGGCATCCAAAATTCACCATCATGGCATGAGAGTTATTTTTAGTTGAAGATATTTGAGAATTAACAGACACAAGAAGAGCTTTTATTGTGAATTCTCACCTACATAATAGAAAAGACTTCCAAAATGTCCCCACCCCAACCCCCGGAGTTGTTCAAACAGGAAAGATTGACTCCTGTCATCAGAGATGAGAAACCAAAAATGGCAGCACCAGGATTAGAAATCGCCCACATGTGATCACTTAATTATCATGTCCCTATCTATTTTCTTAAGGTCCATTTATCTTTTCTGAAAGCCATTTGTTTCACCGTAGTGCCCTTTCTGTCCACCTTTTCTGCAGTAAGAGGTCATTTAATTCTCTAACTGCTTTAAACTATATTTTCTGTGAGTTTTATGTCCATGTCAAGTAAACTATTTTTTTCTTACTAATCTGTCTTTTGTAAGTTTAGTTTGTAGTCCCCAATGTTGAACTTCAGAGTTAATGGAAATATTTTCTTTTCCACTGCACTAGCCACTGGATCCTCACACCACTGATGGCTAAGAGAGGACACTTAGAAAGTGGTTACTGTCCCTCTGCAGAGGGGGTTGGCACACCATGCCAGACCAGGTCATAGCAGGGCCTATCTCTGCTGGAATAGAAATCCTGCTGGGATCCTGCTGGGATTGTAAACTCTCACTTTCAGTAATGAATTACAGGGGCAGAGTTTAAAATAAGACAGTTTAGTTGGGGGTGGGTAGGAGTTGGTAAAGAAAGAAGATAGCTTGAGAATCTCCAGAAGATTTTTGAAGCTAGCAGTTAATTGGAAAGATTCTCACCCTGACTAACTATATATACTGACACCTGTGAACTAAGCAACTGCACTGAAGATAGCAATTTGTAATAGTAAGTTCAAGCTTGGAGTGCCTGTCATTCTGGTCTTCTGAATACGAAATGTTTGTCATGATATGCCAATTGATGCTGTGCTGTCTCTTGGGTAGATGATTGTTCAAAAAGAAGGGGGTGGTGAATGAAGGCAGGAGACAGGAAAAGGGATGTTGTGGGTCTGTCCTGCTTCAAGGTTGTATATGGTTAGATTTTTGGACTTAGGTGTAAACATAAAAATTATATAATTCTTTATGCCTATTTTTAAAAAATATTCTAATTTTTAAGTGTCTTTTCATCATATTATGTAGGGGCTTAAACTTCAACATATCAATACTCAATGAAAAATATCTATTCCATGTTATGCCTAAGATGTTTGATATTCAGACAGATAGTGAGGTTAAGCTTAACAGCCTAGGTTGTATGGTAATAACAGTAAACTTCTCTTCTGGAGGGTTAACAACCTAAGTTTACAGACCAAAATTAGAGAAAAAGGAGGGCTGCAAGGAAAGCCAATATTTTGGCCCTAGCCTTCCAAGGTCAATTAAGACTCAGGACATATGAGAACTTGTACTGTATCATCACGTAACTCAGTAGTGTCCCAAATTTTCTGATTAAGGAGGCTATTGGGCCAAAGAGGAAGGTGATCAATGGTGTAGAGTGTGCCTAAGGAGAGTCACAAGGAGAGAAAACATTCTCTCAGGCTTCACAGAGAACACATTGGCCAAGCAATGGCCATGACACATCCACAAGGCTGATACTGACAAAGGATCTACAATCTGAGGTACAGAATCTCAGGATAAATCCTGAGGGGATTTCACTGATCTTATCAGACCCAAAAGCTACAACTCTTGTTGCATAGGTCTTGCTTTATCTTGGTCTTAACCATCCAGTAGAAAAGTATAAAAACAAAGTATAAGAAGTAAAGCCAAGCTGTTATGTTGAGTTGTAGGGGACTCAGGTCAACAATTTCTGACATTGCCAGTGAAGCAGAAGACCCAATACTATTATGGACTGCTGGACTCTTTTAGAATATTTTGCTGAGTTTACACACCTATAAGATTCAAATAACAGAACTAAACCAAAAAAGGGGATACAGATGAATGTCCATTTTGTATCTGTGTATTCAAAATGGTTAGAATAGACACATAGTTACATTCTCTTAATGAATAGAAGGATTTGTTCTAATAGTATTTGTAAATAGGATATCATGTCCGCATCTTGTACAGCAATTAACCACTAGGAAGAGAGAATGCAATGTGTTAATTATTGAAACTGTCCTACCAATTTGATTTGAAATTGTCTCATTGCTATTTATTTCTCAATAAAATTATGGGGGAAAAAAAGAAAGAAAGAAGATAGGCGGCTACTCTGGCATAGCAGAGTAGGGAGCCTCAGAGTTGAAGTGGCTGTAGATCTTTGCCTCCAGCGCCTTCTCCCACTTGGGTTCTTGGCTTCCTTTAATCCTAACCTTGCATTTCTGCTGAGCAGGACTTCCCTGTCCTTTGGTGGTAGATAAGAGCACAATGGGGGCCTTAGAAAAAGGTGGCTTAGACTTAAGGATTAAGTAAAACAGGAGTGTGCAATTCTTATATTAATCATGCTACCTAGGAACTGTCAGCCTGGGGTTTCTTTCTCCATCTTTGTCTAACCCTATTTACTGCAGTCTAGCTCAAGGAATAAGCTGCCTTTAGCAGGATTCTTTATTAATTTTTAATAAAATTTAATGAGCCCTTTATCCTATCTTTTCCTTGCATGATTTTTCATGTTTTTAGAAAATTTCTCATGCAAGTCTCTCTCACTGATATAGGACCCCAGAAACTCCCACATTTCCATTACTCAGTGTGTCTAATAAAACTTCCAAGACCATAGCAGCAAAAGTCTGCTGTTTCTAGTACAGTGATATTCCATATTAACAATCATCCTAAGAATTTCTAGATTGAGTTTTGCAAACTCAATTCTCAAAATCTCATCCCTACACAGTAGCCCAGTAACAAAAGAAGTTGTTCCATGTTATCAAGCAAGGTCTATCTGACTGGTACAGTGACACAGTTGAAGCCCCCTATGAATTAATTGTTCCTTATTATTATTATTATTATTTTAAAATTGTCTCTTGATAGCTTGCTTTTTGTTTCATTTGTGTTGAGCAATGTAAAGTTCAAAGGAAGTCCATGCTTAAATGATTAAGTTATTGATTGCCAGAGTAAACCATTCAGGTGAAGGAAAGGAACAAGAAAAACATGTCATAAACTTCCTAGCAATTAACCTTTCGTTAGATTTACAGTACCCACTACATCTGAAGAACTTCAAATAACACCAGAATACTAGTCAAAGAAATGGGCTGTGATCATTCGTGTCCCCACCCATCTGTAGCTAAAGGCACACTTCCTTAAATTTCCAGTGTGAGCTCTTGTCTTGTCTCCTCAGCCAGCTCAGCACAATGCAGTGCTTTCTGTTCCCCTCACCTTCCCGGGCTGCTAATTCATCTCCTTTGTGCAACAAGCAGACTGTGTCTTTGCACAGCTACATCATGGCACTGGGGTTTTGCAGAAAGATGAAGATTTCTTTTAGGGAAAACTGACAAAGAAGAGATAGCTGTGAGTGCAGACCTACCTGTGTGACTGGCTGATAGCAGGAATTTGTAGAAAAGGAGCAGGGAGAAGCTGCTTGTCAGTTGGATCCAAAAAAAAAAAAAAAAAAAAAAAAAATGCATGTTTCTTTTCATGGAAGATGGTGGGGGGATAGTTTTGAGCTTGAGAAAATGTTCACCAGATGACCTAGATGCTTCCGGTTATGTTTATTCTTGAAAAACCAGTTCGAGAGACCCAGTCCTAGCCCAGGTCCGGTGAGTGTGTGGAGAGCTTCCTGCTACCCTGCGCCGGCAGGAACAGTCCCAGCCCAGGCGCAGCGTGGGCCGGACCCTCTTCTACCCACTCAGGCCGCCCCCAACCACTCCGCCGTACCTCCCCCAGCCCTCCCGCCGAGTAGGAATTTCTGCCGAGTCCCTGGAACCCCCAGACCCAGTCCTATCCCCAGGTCCGGTGAGTGTGTGGAGAGCTTCCTGTTACCCTGCGCCGGCAGGACCAGTCCCAGCCCAGGCGCAGCATGGGCCGGACACTCTCCCACCCCCTCGGTGCACCCCCCACCACTCAGCCGACCTCCCCCACCCCTCCCGCTGAGTAGGAATTTCTGCCAACTTCCGGGAACCCCCAGACCCAATCCTAGCCCAGGTCCGCAGCTGGAAGGAGCTGAGCACAGCAGCCAGACCTAAGCCAGATGCAGCTGGATAAGTCCAAACTCTGTAGAGCTCCACCAGAATTTCAGTACATGTGAAGGTTATAACTACAGCAAAGATCTACAACAAAGGGCAGAAGACAGTGCTGCACAAAATGACAAGAAGGAACAAAATGCAACCTCAGAACCCAAGCCCACCTGTAACGAGTGCAGAGGACACTAACAGAGAACAAATTTGAAATCACACAGCTGAAAGCAATGAATCAGCAGCTTCTAAAGTAAAACAGCTGCAGAAGGACATAGAAGACCTCAGATTGGAAATGAAAAAAGATATCCCTGAATTAATAACATCTGCATTAAAGAATCAAATTCAGGAACATATGCAAGCAACCCAGTGTCCACCCAGAACAAGTGCGGAGGACACTAGCTCGGCTCAAATGCATGAATCAAGAGCATCGATAGTAAATAAGCAACAGCAGAAAGATA
>NW_004524627.1:2441816-2443006 GCF_000260255.1 Octodon degus | reverse complement strand
AAAAAAAAAAAAAAAAAAAAAAAACAGTTCCAGATTATGGGCATCCTTAGTGAAATGTCTGGGAGCTTTTCTTTTCTTTATTTTTTTTAAATCATTTGTTTGTTTGTTTGTTTGTTTGTTCATTTGGTACAGGGTCTTGTTACGAAGCTCACACTCCAACTGATTCTCCTGTCTCAGCCTCCCCAGTGCTAGGATTACAGACATGAACCACCACGCCTAGTTTGGGTGGCCAGCAGGGTATGCCTAGTGTTTCTGGGGCTGGCATGGTGTGTGGTACAAGAGACAGAACCCTGGTCCTTGTACTTGCCAGGTAGGCACTGAGACTCTCCCCAGCCCCTGAGGGCTTTTCACAGAAGACCACTGAAGGACTTTGTTCATTAAGAATGTATGTCCAGGTGCATCCAGACCTTGGTCAACTTCAATATTAGTGGGATAAGTGACTTTGCACTGTTTGAAAATCTGCAGTTGCTTGTATGGCTTAAAACTTCTTCAGTAAAGTCAGGTTTAGTAGTAGTGTTACCAACCATGATGCAATAAATAATGTTGCTTTTTAAATTCATGAAGATATATCTTTCTAAACATGAGATTGATGAATCAAAAGATACTGTAATTCTGTGATACACCAGCTAAATGTACTGACATGTGCACCACCACCAGCAATGTGCACAATTAGAATGGCTTATCACTTGTTTTTTTTTTTTAATTATTATTATTTAGGAGAACTGGACAAGTGTAAAATATTTTATGTAGTTTAATTTTTCATTTTTGTCACTTTAAATAAAGTTAAGAATTTTTGTGTTTTTGCAATAGAGTCTGTTCATGTGTTCGGCCAATTTTCATGAGCATTTAGGGTTTTTTTTTTTAATGAATTTAGAACAGGATCTATAGGGTCTACAGGGTCTCACTACATAGATCAGACTCAGTGATTCTCTTGTTTTCTGCCTCTCAAGAGCTGGGATTACAAGTGCACATCACCATGCCCAGTCTCAGTTGCAGTCTCAGAGTGACTCGGGCCGGCACGGCACACAGGCTATCAAACCCTGGCCGCTATGCTCTGCCTAAGCAGGTGCTTCAGTCCACTGAGCTATCTGGCCGGCCTTTGTACTTAGTATTTTATTTATTTATTTATTTATTTATTTATTTATTTTTGTGGAACCGGGGATTGAACTCAGGCCCTTGCACTTGCCAGG
>NW_004524627.1:2418166-2441486 GCF_000260255.1 Octodon degus | reverse complement strand
TTAGAATACTTTCATAATTATACATTTGTTCAAATTTCCATTTAATACTTGAATAGTATTATTTTTATGAATATCTGTGTAATTTAGATCACCTTCTGCTTACTTAGGTAAATCACTGATTATATTCTTTCCACGTGTTTACTGAGATTTAGCAATAAAATTGTCTTAAACGTGCTGCTAGAATTTAGGGACTACAGGGAATTTCTGGTGCGCAAAGGCCAACATTCCACAACCAGAACTGGCAGGAAGGGACTGCATTTTTCAAAGTGCAGCCTCGAGGAGGAGGTGACAGAGCACAACACAGGAGCTTCTTTCAGTGCTGTAGAAATAAAAGCTGAAGCAACAACACAAATGCACAGGCAAAGCTCTAAGGAAGCAAAAACAGAAGTTATTTTAACTTAAGATGGAGAATAGCTAAAGGGAACACAGCTCTAACAGACAAAATCAGACTCACCCAACTGACAAAAGAACGAGACTGACTTTTTTAGCTGTGCTGGTAGGGAGACTCACTGACAATATTTTATCGTCCCAGGAGCATGGCCTCATGTTTGAGGAGACTTCCCTGTAGAATACCACAAGGCTTGGCAACCGTGCTTCCCCTTGGAGACACGCTGGCGCCCCCCTGTGTTACCTGTGTTACCGTACACCTGGTCTGTGCACTAGGAGGAAGGGAGTAAGAAAAGGGCCCATTCCATAGATTGTTAGACAGGGAGGATGGGGAAACAAGACGTCTCACCCTTGTCCATGTCTTGTTCTGTGAGGGCACTGCCTTATGTCGGAAGATGGAGGGCTATTTCTTCTAAGCTTTGTCGTGGGAGCTCAGGAGCAAAAAGGAGTCACCAGGTGAGAAGGCTATGTATCGAGCCAAGTCTTCATCGTCCAAAGCATGATTCTCCTTGCCTTTTCATTGCCCAGCAATGAACCTCTACATCCTGGAGCAAGTTCTTATAGTGGAGGTATACAAGTAAAGACTGAAGACTGCAGACAGCAGAAGGCTGGGTTCTGTAAATGTAAAGACAGAAGCTAACACCTTTGCCATGTAGGTGATGCTTCTCGGGGAGGGGACGTGACCGTACTGAGAGGCCCACAGCCTCTCAGCAGGGCAAAAGGAGGAAAGCAGGGATGGTGGCACAGGAGCAGCCTGCCACATAATACTGCTTTTCTCACGTGTTAGGAAAGCCACCTGTGTGACGATGTTCCTTGTACTTGGGTCAGTTCGGCACTTCGCTTTCTGTTTCTTTGGTCTGTTCTGTATTACCCCATTACCAGGTTGCTTTAATTATCTACATTTTATATTATGCTTTGGTTTTTGGTGGGGCTAATTCCCATTGCTCTTTTGTGGGATGCCCTCAATATTTCTTCCCTTTCATGTGAACTCTTGTATCAGCTCATTTTAAGTTCAGAAATAAATTACTGATATTTTATTGGGACCATGTTGAAATGATGTATTAATTGGGAAGGCATGCCATGAAAAATCTGAAGATGTGATTTGCACTCAAGTGTATTTTTGTGAGTTTAGTAGTACTTTTTAATTTTCCCATACAGATTTTACATATTTATTATTAAGAATATTCCTAGACCTTGTATTTTTTCCTATAATATATGGAGTCTTCACTTTCATTGTCTTCTGAGTGCTGTCTGTATACCAAAAGGCCACTGAATTGTGCATATAATTTAACACTCTGCTATTTTACTGAGTTACCTTAATATGCAGCAGTTTGTATGTAAAGATGTGCAGCATATAATTTGCACATAGAGATAATTTAGCTTTTCATTTCAATTCTTACCACCCTAATTATTTTCTTTATTGTAATACATTGTTTAATGCCTCCAAGTTTCAAAAACAACTTAATATTTTAATCAGTTCATGTTCATCATACATAATGGCTATTTCTTATGGGAAGTTGGTACGTGGACATAATGCATCTCAAGTATTTAAATCTCCTTCCCAGCCCCACCTGCCTCTTCTTCCACTTGTTGGTCTTCATCCCGTTCAAAAAGGATCTATCTGCCATTTCTTATTATATAGCCTCCATTTTGCACTTTATCTATATTTTAGGCTACTCATATAAGAGAAACCATGCAATATTTCAGCTTCTATGACTGGTTTATTTCAGTTAGCATTATGATCTCAAAGTGCGTTCATTTTCCTACCAATGACTCAGGTTTATTCATTTTTATGGCAGAGTAACATGCCATAGCTTCTTTATCCACTCATTCATTAATGAACACATGAAGCACTTCTATGATTCAATTATGAATTGTGCTTCTATGAACATGGGTATGCATGTCCCACTGTACTACGTTGTCTTTAACTCATTGGAAAAGATATACAGAAGAGAAATATCTGGGTTAAATGAAATTTCTAGTTTCATTATTTTGAGGGATTTCCATAGTAATTGTCCTAGTTTACACTCCCAACAACAATATAAAGGGGTCCTTTTTCCCTACAGCTTCTATAGCATTTTTTTAATAACACAAATGTCTCTGAATTTCCTCACTATAAAGATTCTTGGGGCTGCAGAGATAGCTTGATGATCTAAATACCTGCCTGGCAAGAGCAAGGACCTGAGTTCAGTCCCCAGTACTGCATGCCTTGCTGATCCTAGAACTCCAAGCACACCAAGCGGGCTACAGAAACTGGACATGTTGTCACAAGCCTGTAATCCAGGAGCTGGAGAGGTTGAAACAGGAGGATCGCTACAAGTCTGAGGTGTATAGTGAGACCCTGTACCGAATAAATAAACAAAAAATTTAAAAAGATTCTTGCTTTAGTTTTCTATTTTTGGAGAGAACTCTGACTAATGCATATTCCTTCTTTTCTTTTTGTACATGGGAATAGTCCTAGGTCATAACATGACAGAGATTAAAATTAAGATTTTGAGATTTGAGGAATTAGATTCACTTTGTTTGTTTGTTTTTTTGAGACTGGGTCTTGCTATGTAGTTCAAGCTGGCCTAGAACTCACAGGGATTATCCTGCTTCAGCTTCCCAATTGTTGTAATTACCATTGTGCATCACCTCACACAGCTAGAATTATAGTCATTCAGAATATGGACCTACCCACAGTGGTTGTACTCATTTACATTCCCACCAGGGATACACAGTTGTTCCTTCTTCCCCCCACATCCTCTCCAGTCTTTGCTTTTTGTGTCCTTGATTGTAGTTCTTTTGACTGAATTAAAATGGAATGTCTGAATTGTTTTCATTTCCATTTCAAATAATGGCTAAAAATTATGAACATTTTAAAATGTACTGCAGCCTTTCAAATTTCTCTTGATGAACTGTTGATTGCTTGGTAAAACCTACGAAATCTAGTGAACAATTTCCATTTGTATTCTTTTTCATTTCTTGATAACATTTATTGTTATTCATTTCATTCCTCCTCTTCAACCTTAACCTGTCCCCTTCCCCTGAATATCTAGTCAACACCAAATTTATTATTAACCTCCTCAGAAGTCAAGTTGCCCTTTGTTCACATAATTCATTCATGTTATTTGGGGTGTGTGTGTGTGTGTGTGTGTGTGTGTGTGTGTGTGTGTGTCTAGAGATTCAGCTCAATTTTTATCTTTTTGAAGTAAGGGGACCTCACTATTCCCTGCAGCTCTATCAGATGCTATTCTTTATTCATCTACACTTTTTCATGTACATTTCTAAAGTTAGCATTACTGGGCTTGACTAAAACTATCTACCTCCAAACACACAACTAGTTTCTTCTAGTATTATAATTACTGGCCCTGCACACAACTAGTTTCTTGAAGTCAGAGTTTTAAATTTTTTAAGTGCATATTTGTGGTGGCATGTAAAATGAGGTACTATTCTATAGTAACTATTCTATAGGTACTTGTTGGCTAAAAGTAGACTAATTTGAAACAACAGGTTTGTTTAACTTACCCTACAGTATAGAATGTGGGGAAAGAACAAGGGTTCTAATGTCTTTGCTGAGTGCTTGTTGCCTTTATCACGGAGAAACCCAAGTTTAACATAAGAAAAATGCCACTGCTATGTTTCTCATTATCTGGACTTTCAATAATCTTACACAGGTTATGTACAGTTTGAAATAAAAATTATATATGATCAATGAAAAATATTGTGGGAAGAAAACCAAGGATAGTTATCAACCAATTTCTTTCTGATTTCTTATAGATCAATCAATTTATTGGTTATTAATTACTTACTGAGCATCTATACAATGCCAGCATCAGTGTTTTCTGAAATGACCAAGAATGAGGAATCTCATGGAGAATCTCCTCCTGGCTAGAATTCATATGCAACTAAATTATTAAAACAAGAAACAAATTACTAAGATACATTCTAGAGAAAGTTTGTTTAATGAGATGAGCAAGACCAAGTAGCACTTAACTGCCAAGTAAGTGCCCAGCAGCAAAATGATATTTGTGCCTTAGAATCAGTTTGCCTGAAACATCCCTCCGTTTACATTTCCTTGAAACACATCCTTCTGGGTCAGTGATGGCTAACACAAGTAGCACCCAAAACCCATTTATTTATCACAAAGGGCCATCACTGCAGCTAAACCTGACTACTGAGGTTTTCATTTAGGAAAAAAAAAAAAAAAAAGAACAACTCCTACAACTTGTGATGTCATTGCAGAGAGGGCTGTGTCCCGCACAGGTGTCTTCATGTTTGCCACCACTGCTCTGGAGCCTGCTGCCACATAACCCTACTGACCCCTTATCTTCAAAATCTTTTTAGAATCACTGTTTATCACTGTAATTCTGCTTACTTTATGTTCACTTAGCTATATTTTAACTCTCTAAGTATAAAATTATGTTCTCAAAATCCTAATACTAGATTATGCACCTGGGGATGCTCAATAAACACTTATTAATGCATGGCCTAACATGATTAAATGGAAAGAATCAGGTTCTACAGTTCTTAATTTTCATATTTTCATTTATAAAACAGTAAATTAAATTATTTCAGAAATATTCCCTAAACAATATTCCTGTTCTATTTTTGATTATTAATTGTTAATTAGATATAAATGATTTCTTTCATAATGTCTACTTTGTAGGTTACAATATGTAAACAGTACCACCATACTTTCTTAATTTGTTTCATGTGTCAAAGTAACAGTAAATTGTATAAAGTTTTGTTAAATTTCAACAGAATTTTTATATATAATGAATTATAGTATTATAATTTCCTTTTTTAAGAATGCTTCAAAATCAGGTAAGAATGATAAATAAATCAAAAGAAGACATAACATAATCACATCTATGAACTGAGAAATTACAGTGAAGAAGAGCCAATTCAGGTTATTATTTGCCTTTACTTGACACTAAGAAAGTTGTATAAATCCCAGTCTGCTTTCTGATCTGTAAAAAAGAGATGAGGACCCAATAAGCTGAAGAGTGTAAAGCACACGGTAAACTACCTGACCACATACTAGAGGAGGCTAAATTAAGACTATTGCTCACTGAGATTCCACCTCACCTGAGAAAGAGTGGCTATCATCAAGAAGTGAACCAGTAACAACTGGTGGAGAGGCTGTGGGGGAAAAGGAAACTTCTCCACTGTTGGTGCAAGTGAAGACCAGTACAACCACTACGAAAATCAGCATGGACATTCCTCCAAAAGCTAGGATTGGAGGTACCATTCAAGTCAGCTATTCTCCTCCTGGGTATTGTTCCAAAAAAGCTGAAATCATCATACCACAGTGATATATGTGTGCCCATGTTTATAGCACCTCAATTTGTCATAGCTAAATCTTGGAAGCAATCCAAATGCCCTTCAAGTGAGGACTGGATGAAGAAGATGTGATGTTTTTACACAAAGGAGTATTATTCAGCTACAAAAAGGATAAATTTGAGGCTTGTATCTGTAAGTGGATGCAATTAGAGAACATACTTTTAAGGGAAATAAATCAGACCCGCATGTGCAAACATCATATTATCTCCTTAGTGTGAGAACCTGAAAGAGTGAATAAAATCTGAAGGGCACAGCAGATACTGTGAAAAGGGAATAGACTTCTTCAAAAGGAAGGAATTACTGACATGAAAAGGACAGGATAGAGAATGGGAGAAAGAGATATATCTATGTATGTAAACGCAATGACTTGGATAACTGAACTGTGGATTATGGATTTTTGTGGGTCTATGGAAAGGAGAAGTCAATGCTTAAGTTTTTGTTTGTTTTCTCATCTTCTTTCACTTAAGACTCAGGACATATGAGAACTTGTACTGTAACGTCACATAACTCGTTAGTGTCCCAAATTTTCTGATCAAGGAGATTATGGGGCCAAAGAGAAAAGTGATCGATGATGTTGAGTGTGCCTAAGGAGAGTCACATGGAGAGAAAACACTCTCTCAGGCTTTCACAGAGAGCACATTGGCCAAGCAATGGCCGTGACTCATCCACAAGGCTGACACTGACAAAGGTTCTCATCTTCTTTATTCATTTTTTTCATATTTCTCCCTACTTGTAACTTTTTGTCTTTTTAGTTTTTTTCCAAAGACAACAATATGCAACACAACAAACACTGTCAAATTCATATTACTTTGTTTGGTGAAGTTCTGTATCATTTCTGATTTTTTCTTTTACATTGTAATTTTGTATTCTCTGAAAAAAATGTTAAAAAGCTATTGCTGATGCTGCTTATCGACTAAATTTTCAATATGGTTTAGCTGTATTATGGAAAAAGTATGGATTAAAGAGGTTGCACACATAAAGCCATATATATTTTTCATCATAAAATACTAACTTCATATTTATAGCAATATTATTTCATTCTTCAAAAGGGAAAAAAGCAAAAATATTTTAATTTTGTACAGTTTTGTGGAAGAAACCACCTCCTCCAAGGGCAAGTGAAACTGTTCTGAAATGTGCGCACTTTAGCAATTTCCTCACTAGTAAAAGTAGTGGATGTGTTTTAAAACTTAAGCGAGTAAAATTTCAGCAAACAGAAATGTTTCAGATTCATATGTTACTACTTTTGAAGGATTAACTGCAGTTAAAAATATCAATTAGAATATACAGGACATTATAAAAGATAAAAGCTTATTTATTCATTCGTTCATTCATTCATTCATTCATTCATTCATTCATTCATTTATTTGGTAGTATCAGGGATTGAACTCAGGACCTTGCACTTGCCACACAAGCACTTATTCCACTTAAGCTATCTCCCCAGCCTTTTTTTAAAGTTTATTATTTATTTATTTACTTTTTTTTTTGTTGGTGGTGGTACCAGGAATTAAACTCAGGTCTTCATTATAAAATATAGATTGAAGTAAATGCTTTGCAAAGATTCTCTTTCTCTTCATTCTATACCAACAGCCATTTTTAGTTTTGTTTTGAGACAGGGTCTTCCTAAGTCACTAGGTCCAGTGTCACTAAGCAAGACAGATCTTGTTAAACTTGGGATCCTCCTGCTTCTGCCTCCTAGAGTGCTGGAGTTCTAGGTTGGAAGCACCACATCTAGGAAATCCTCATTCTTACATCTTCAGCAATGAATTCTCAAATTGTAAAATGTAGCAGAGCAGACTAAATCTTGGTTCACAAGAGAAATATAAAGAATTAGGTTTTTCTTCGAACAGTCATAAAATACAAAAACATTGTTATGGATGATCCTTCAATCTACAATGAAAGGTCAAATAAAGCATTCAACAAACTGCCACTGAATCTTATGCCTTCATGGAGAGGAAAACATTTAGAACCAATCAGACTGAAAACATAATACTCTCCCAATAGGCTAGTTCTGTAAGTTTAATATATTTATAGTAATAACATCTTTAAAGATTTAGTCATTTTATTAGTAAGGAGAAAATATAGCAAATCAATTTTAATTTTTAATAAAATCACTCTGTGTTTTGGAATAAATCCCACTTCTGTGGTTATCTATTTAGACAACTAATTAGAAATGAGATATGGATTTGCAACCTCAAAGAGCTCTTCTTACCTATTAATCTTTCTTGGTTTAAAATAATGTTGGTTTGGCTTACCCTAGGGAAGGTTCTCAAAGGAAATTATCCTTTATATTCTTAAAAAGTTAAGGCTTTTTACCTTTTTAAACTTTAAAATTATTTTATTAACTGTTATGGTTTGTGTCTAGTTGTCCCCCCAAAGCCTCATGCAGTCATGGGGCAGGGATTTCTAGAGTTTGAGATTACTTTATGATCCACTCAGAGTATGAGTGATCCACTGGGATTATAGGCTTTAGTACTACTGAGATTATGGGTGTGAGTGCTATGCCCAAACTGGGGCAGAGAGTTTGAATGCAATATAAGAGAAACAGAGAGGCAGACCCTCTCTGTTGCCATTGTTGCTCTTCTGCCACCATGAACTGCTGCTCTCTGCTATGTGCCCCTCTACCTTGGAGTCAGCTGAATATGACTGAAACTTCCAGTAATTGTGAGCTAAATAAACCTTTCCTTCCTTCATTTTGGGTGTTGAGTATTTGTCCCAGCAATGAAAGAAGAGTAACTGAGGCATTAACTTATTAAAATTTTGTCATATTAATTCACGAAACCTTTAGGTTATCCCAAGAAAGTGTACCTGGTCCCAAGAGCATTCAAATTTCTACATTGTGAAGTAGTTCTCATTTATGAAGATGTAAGTGCTCACAAAACCTCACAATTATTTATATTCTTCCAGATACAGCAAAGAATAATTATCTTCCCTTGATTCAAGCTATTTTAACCACAGATTGTCATATCTTTTAATTAATTTGGAAGAAAAAGAAAATCTTTATTAAAGGTGATTTTACTTCAGTTATAAATTTTATTTCAAATAAATACTACATCCAAATTATTAAAGATATAGTGATACTTCATTCTTTTGTGTGTTTTGTGTGTGTGTGAATGTGTGTACACAGGCACACAGGGTACAGGGCAATGAACCCAGGGCCTTCATACTATACCCACAGGCACTTTTACTTTTGTTTTGAGAAAGGGTCTTCCTAAGTCACTAAATCCAGTGTCACTATGCAAGACAGATCTTGTTAAACTTGTGATCCTCCTGCTTCTGACTCCTAGAGTGTTGGAATTACAGGTGTGAAGCACCACACCTAGGCAATCTTCATTCTTCCATCTTCAACAATGAATTCTCAAATTGCAAAATTGTATTTATTGACAACAATTAGTTGTGATTTGGGTTAATGTCTTTATTGAGTAAATATAAAAATTTTTCTCCACAGACACTTTACCTTCAAATAATACTGATTGGCTATTTAGCATTTTTCTACAAAAGAAGGTAAGGCATCATGGACAGGAGGACAGGAGACTAAGAAAGAAGATTAATGGCATGAGTTCATCCTCTCCTGCCATCCTCTGAATTTGGTCTCCAGATTTGAATATATTGCTTAGCAAAGCTCAATGAAAAATACAAAAAGGTACCAGGCCTACTCCATAAGCATCACTTTGGCAAGTTCTATGTTCCCTGCTGCGGACTCTCAATTTGACTCTAACAGAATAACTTGTCAGAGTGTATTCCTTCCCACTGAATGGATAGCCTGATAACCAAAGCCCCATCAACCATGCCTTCTCCTATTTGAGTTGTGCAGTGATGTTCTATCTGATAAACAGTGCTGTAGTGACACAGAACGGTGCCACGTGGAGCACTTGACCAGTCCTCTTCTAAGCCTCTTACACCGCCCTTCCCACTGGCGGCCTTGGAACTTTCTCCACCTTGTCCTCCATGAAAACATCACTTCCTCACCTGAGGGCCCTTAGGCTCCTCCACTAATTTCTATTTTCCATACTAAATGTTTTTATTTACTTCCATATGAACACACTTTTAAGCAGTCTCCCCACCAGCACCACCACCCAGTTGGACAGTCGCTAAAGATGTCAAAGACTTCTAGAATTTTTGTTTTCTATCTTCCTTAGTCTATTCTCCACTTTCCTTGAGTTCTCTGGATTGATTTTCTCTACTGGATTTTTACACTTATGTTTCTTAGCAAAGAATCAAGATGAATATGTCAAAATAAATTAGCAAATTCATAAACGTCCTCCTAAACCCAGCTCTTTAAATTGTTTCTGCAAGTGGCTTAAACAACCCAAGCAAATTCAGACCCAGGTTACTTCACAACCTCAAATTCTCTTTTTTGAAGCATGCTTTCTCCTTTTTCCCAGTCCTTTTTGTTTTGAACTTCACAATGTCTCTGAAACATATCTTACCTTTTATTTGCTCTACCCCTCCTTCAATCTAAGACTTTCTTATCTTACTTAGTCATTGTTGTCTAAATGACTTCCACCTCTTCTTGCCTTCTCTCCTTTAATTTTGTCTATACTGCTGCTCATCTCTCTACAGAACAACTCTTTTAATCATTCCTTTCTGTGTACACAATAAAATCTAAATCCCTGTTATTTATGTCTAACAACTTTTAGTGCTATGCTTTTTAAATTTGATTTTATTTCATTTTAAAGAGTAAAAACAAAAACAAATATCAAAAACAAAGACAGAAACAGTAGCATACAACAACACATCTGGTACAGATTTTCAAAACAAAATTAGCAAATTAAATGTGGTTGTTATATTACATATTTTTATCATCTAATCTGTTGCTCAGATTAACAGATGTATGTATGCCAGATTGGACAAATAATTTAACATTAACACTTGCTTTCAATAAACCTTATTTTTGTTTTTCTTGTCCTGGAGGAATGGATAAAAAGATGTGGTATTTCTATACAATGGAGTACTATTCAGCTATAAAGAAAGATAAACTTTAGTGCTGTTCTTCAAGTTTTGTGAGCAATTGCTGGGATACAGCCTAACCAGCTCAATAATCTTTTACTCATTCTAAACCCTCTCGCCTTCCTCCATCTATGATGATATTCCTTAATATATTTTTCTTAGACTTTTTAATAACCTGGCACAACTACTCTGTTACTCTATTAAGGGGAATAAAACTTCCAACCTGAAAGTTACCTGGGCAATTTCCTGTTCTGTAAAACCAAAGAATAATTTTAGGAACACATGGGGAGTTTAAGAGCAGAATGTAATTATTGGGGGAAAGAAAGCTTCTGTCTGAGAGAAAGTCAGAAGGGGGACCTGAGTGGGTCACCCAGGAGCCAGCAGTTTCTAGGGATTTTTATAGAGCAAAACAGTGTGGTGAGGTGGGGCTGAGGTAGAAACCATGAGAAATCACTCAGGGGGGCATGAGGTGGGATAGAACTATGGTCAACTGATGAAATTACAAGCACCATTGCTCAGGTAAAATTGATTAAATCCGGGAACAAATGAGCAAGCCAGTTTTGTAGAACGTGTACATGAACAAGGAACAGAGTCTCTTCTTCCTACGGGTTGTGTTAGTGACACTTTCTGGCTCTGTCAAGGTGATTGATACCTATTTAGATCAATTCCTGAAGCCCATCCCCAGGGAAGTATGTGGTTGCATTTGTTTCCTCTTTTGTCTTGAGATCTGGCCCAAAACAGGACTGTCCATCTCTTCCAAAGCTGCAAAGTCACCTTGTCTTCCATATTGTCTCCTCGAGGGCCTACCCTGTCTGACTACCTATAATATTTCTATCTAAATTACAACATTTCCATAGAACTGGATTATACTTGTTTTCTTCATAACACTTCACATTTTTAAACTTTTATGAGTGTTCATTTGTTTATCTCTGAGTCTATAATAGCCAGGAGCAGAAACCAGTTGGTATTCTGTTTTCATGTTGTTTCTTAAGCTCTTCTTATATTCCCAGTATAAAGGAAATTTGGAAAAGATTAAAACATATATCACATGCCTTATATGTCACGTGAAGTGACATATTGTGGCTCCACTTTCTGGATACACAAACCAATTTTCACCATATTTTAATGACAAATACCAATATTAATAAATTTGTTTCTCAGTAAAAGCTATACTAAAACAATATAATTTTCTATTAATAGAATTTAATTTATATTTTCATTAATGTTGAAATTGCTCACATCATTTTCTTTCATTTTCTTTCTAACTGAAATATCCAACTTAGATTTTATTGTTGTTCATTTTTTCCAAATTAAATATTAAATTAACATTTTTCTCCTTCTATGTGTAAATCTTCCAAATTATACTTCATTTAATTGTTTTCTGAGCTATTTATTTTCTCTGTTTCCTCAGTAGGAAAATTCTAAACTTATAGTTTCAGTCATTTTATATTTAAATTGTTTACTATTGCTACTAGTGATACTTATCATAGAATGAAAATAGCATACTTTTGTTTATTAATCACATAATTAATGAGAAAATGATTATCAATTTTGTATGTGAGAGAGAGTCAAACGAGGAAGGAGAGATGATACTGGGGACTCAGGAATTATTCACCTCTACACAAAGAAGAAGACAGGCCAGGACATTTCGAGGCACCTTGCACTCTCACCCCTATCTGAGACTGTTTTTATTCTGAGGCAAATGAGAGGCAAGAGCTATAAAAGACACCATTATTACTAGGCACAGGAGGGATGCAGAAGAGAAGCAAGAACCCTCTGGAGGCAGAGACAAAGGAAGGGGTATTTACTAGGTCAGGCTGAGGCAGAGTTTGCGCCTGCAGTCAGGACAACAATGAGCACTGACTGGAGGAGGTTTGGCACACAGGTGTAAAAAAGAAAAGAGGAAGTGGAGGTTAAACAGGGAGAAAAAGAAGTAACACCTTGCTGTCTTTGGGTTCCCATGCCAATGGCCCACTGCCATAATGACAAGACTGATTTTTGTACACATGCAGACCTACCAGAGCCTTGCTCCTTAGCCCCATACCGGTACACTGCACTTTATCTGATCTCCCCACTGTGTGTGGTATCCTACTGGTTCTATGTCTCTAGAGAACCTAACGACACTCCATTGTCTCTCAGAGTTTTACCAATCACCTCACAGCTCCTCTCTCTTTTATACTTGCCCCTTTACAATCTATTTGCCACACAGCAAGGATCATCTGTTTGAAAAACCAGTCTCTGTCCTGTCCTATACTGTTACAGTTTTTGTCTAAGTGTCCCCCAAAACCTCATGCAGTCATGGGATAGTTCCTGGAGTTCACAGTTGATTATTGTGGGTGTGGATACCCTGTGGCAGGTAATTTGCATTAAAATGTAAGCAAGGGAGAGAAGCTAGCTAGCAGCCTGAGCAGTTGCCACTCCCTTTGCTCTCTACTCTTTACCACTGTCATGAAATGTTGCTCTCTGCCATGTGCTGTTTTGCCTTCAAGCAAGTTGAGCATGAACTGAAACCTCCACCAACTGTGAGAAAAATAAACCTTTCCTTCCATAATAGTGAGTGTTGGGTATATGTCCCAACAAGAAGAGAATAGTAACTGAAACAGAATTTGGTACCAGAGAAGTGGGGTCATTTCTGTGGCTAAACCTGACCATGTGGATTACAAGCTTTTGGCTTATGGGAAGAGATAGGAAAGGTTCAGGAATTTATTCTAGAATTTGTCCCCTACAAGAGGCATTAGAACAGCTTTGGCTATTATATATAGAAGATTCTGGTCAAAGCTCAGACCAGAAGGCTGATAGAAATCCTGCTTATAAAAACCAGGGAGGTTTCTGCTAAAAAAGACTATATTGGTTGTTCGACTCCAGATAATTTGTGTTATGGCATGGCAGAAAGTTTGTGTACATTTTGCTGTGTCCAGAGACTTTGCCTGAGACTGATATAAGTATGAAAAACTGATTAATGATTCAAAGGAAATTTCAAAGCAGTCAAATATTGAGACAGTAGCATGGCTGTTGTTGGGGGCTTATTATCCGATTTATGTTGAGAATCAAGAGCAAGGAGTCCAACAGAATGATTTAAAATGTTATGCATTTAGGAAAAAAGAAGCTCCAATAAAGCTGTAAAGAATGTAGAGATGAGAGGATCTCCATTGCCAAGAAGGAATAAGAGAATGGAAAGAATGGCCTGAGGGTATCACAAGAGGTAGCAGGTCTCCACTGTTTGCAGCCTCAGAATTGCCAGGGTGAGGGACTTTGCCTTGAAGAGAAAGCCACAGAGACTCATGGCCAAATCGGGTTCCAGAATGGCACCAGTATAGAGAGCTTATTCCTCAGAATCAGGGTCAGAATGCTCAGCAATCCAGGCACTCGACTCCTACAGCCAAGAGGGAGGAAAATCTGGCTATGGCTTCCCCCTAGATTTCAGAAGGTCTGGGAGGCCAGGCAGTGTGCCCCTGTGAGGGCAGTGTTTAAAGCTGTGAATGAGAAGCCTATTCAGTGGAAACTCCAGAAGTTTGGAAAAGCCAGGAATGTGGAACATCTAAAGGAAACTGCAAGGAGGGAGCAAATCTGGTCTAAGAGTGAAACAATGGGAGCTACTACCAAGAGTGCTATAAGGATGGAGCCACATGGAGCTCACAATTTGCCAGAGATTGCTTCGGATATTCCACATGGAACTGCAGGACTTAATGTTTGCCCTGCTGAAATTTGGACTGGTGCTGGTCCCAATGTTTTGTATTCCCCTGTTGTGTGTACCTTTGGAATGATAATGTTTGTCTTATGTCATTGAATGTTGGATGAGTTTAACTTTTTGTTTGTATAGGGGCTCATAGCTAAAGACTTTGCCTTAGGAGACTTGGGACTTGAACTTCTCAGCAATACTGAAACTGTTAGGAGTTTGGCAACACTTAGACTAAAATGTCTTTGCATAAAAGGATGTGCATGAGTCTTTAGAGGTCCAGGGGCAGAACACCTGTTGTTCTGGTTGTCCCTCTAAAGCCTCAGGCAGTCATGGGGCATCTCCTGGAGTTTGAGTTTGATTATTGTGGGAGTGAAAGCTATACCTGCCCAGTGGCAGGTTACTTGCATTAAAATGTAAGGAGGGAAGAGAGACTAGCTAGCTGTCTGAGCTGCTGTCACTCCCTTTTCTCTCTGCTCTTTACCACCACTATGAAATGTTGCTCTCTGCATGTGTCACTGTCTTGGAGCCAGCTGAGCCTGAACTGAAACCTCCACTATGAGCTAAATAAACCTTTCCTTCCCTAACTGTGAGTGTTGGGTATTTGTCCCAGCAATGAGAGAAGAGTAACTGAGACATACACTAAGACAAAACCTATAATTCTGATCATCGTGGACATCAGAAGCTTCTAGAGCTCTTGCCCCTGCCATTCTTCATTTTTCTTCTGCTCAAACAACCTCAGCTCTTTTGGTCTTCAGCATTATCTCTGGCACAAATGACTTACACTCATTTCCACTGCTTAAAATGTCCCTTACCAACTCCTTATTCCCCTTACGCAGGTCCCTGTTACATTAGCTCCTCCTTGAGGCTGTCCTGATTCACCCTCTCATTGCCCTCTTCCCTAGTTCTAGCCAGCACTCTTAATTCCTTTATTCTACTTTGTTTCCATTGTGACATTTATTTCAACACAAAATCATACCATTTATTTGTCTACTCTTTGTTTTCTGTGTTCCTAAGAAAACTGAAAGCTTTGTGGAGACAGGAAAAACGTATATCTTTGTCTCCAAGCACACAAAATATCTATAAAATACTTTATATGCAGTGATAGCTTAATAAAAATATGCATTTAGTTGAGTAAATGAATACTTTAAATTTTGTAATGTGCTGCTTTGATAATAGTAGTTCAATATTATTACAGAATTATTTCATTAGGCTGAGAATTACAAATAAAAACATTTGAAGCAAATATATATTAAGCATAGGATGAAAAGATTATTGCAACAGTGCATTAGAAAATTATTAAAAGAAACATCAAATTTTAAGTCTTTTCTCATATTCTAAAATCTGTAGGCTTCAATAGTTTGCCAACTTATTTAATATGAAATAGTGCACGAGTACTTTATAAAGCCACCAGAACATTTCTCTTACTCCACTTTTTCATCTCTCAGGAGGGATCTATTTCTACACCTAAGAATCCTAAACCCAAATCTCTTTAAGATATGTCAAGCTTCTTATTTAGCTAAAGAATTAGACCATTCTTATCTGAACTAGTTGTTATATCATCCAAATTGTCAATCAGTCAAGTTATTCCTACAGCAACTTATTACAGTGAAAAAAGCATTGGACAAGGAATCAAAATACTAACTCTGGGTCACACATTATCCATGACAAGCTGTGTAAAACTAGGACTCTTAGGAAAAAGAATTGTAGTCATAACTCAATGACCTATTTACAAATGTGTGGGTGAATATGTGTGAACATTGATGAGCGTGTGGACTAAATAGAAAGAGAAGAGTAAATAAGATACAACACACAAAGGAACAGAGGTGTCTACTGCTTAAATTATTACTGAAGAATGACTTTACCTTTGTTGAACAGGGATTCTGCTGTAGGCGCTATTCTAGGTGTTTAAGTTCAGACTCATAGTTAGCGCACAGCGTATGTGATGAGCGTGCTTATCATCCTGATTGTACGCATGCGCACTCTGCCCAAGATCTGGGGTCAGGCTTGGGACAACCAGATCTGCCATTCGGCCACCACAGTGTTGCCGCACAGACATGACCTCAGAAGACACTCTGGAGAACTTTTTCCTTTGCAGTTCTCTATTAAACAGGTGTGTGAAATCCCTTTCAGGGATTGAGTCATGGTAGAGTCCCTTAAATATTAATATTTTCCCTTCTTTCCAGTATAGAACCTGTCCTTTTTGAACATGTTTCTCAATAAATAACCTTCCTCCCCTCAGGCACTGTAGGTCTCAGTGGATCATTCCGCTGAGTTTAGGTTTGTAATGAGATGGACCAGTGGGTGTTACTAAGAATAAATGCCCCTATTTTAAAAACCATTTCTAACAGCCAGGAAGTGTACTGACCAATTGCTATGTATGAACTCATTACTGGAGCTCAAAATTCATTTGGGGTGTGTGTGTGTGTTTGTGTGTGTGTGTGTGTGTGTTACTAGGGATAGACCCCAGGGCCTTCATATGGAACTATACTACCAAACTTTTTTTATTTTTTGAGACAAGGTATTGCTAAATTACTAATTTAGGGAATGAATTTGTGATCCTCTTGCCTCAGCTTCCCAGAGTCCTGGGATTATGGGCCTATGCCACTATGCCCAGCTTGATAAATATTCTTAAACTTTTTAGAATTAAATTAACCACTAGGAAGAATGTATGCAATGTGTTAATTATTGAAACTGTCCTACCAATTTGGTTTGAAACTGTCTCGTTGCTATTTGTTTATCAATAAAATTATGGGAAAAAAAACTTTTTAGAATTGTTTTGATAATGCTCTGACACTTTAGTCTACCTCACAGAATTGCTGATTGTCATGGAACAGGGACTTATTAAGAAGAGGAGAAACTCCTGTAGCCATGCCAGCAAAGCTTTTAAGGCTTTCAAGGATACAAGCAGTCCGCTGCGGCACATGTGCCATGTGGTCCCTGGCACTGCCCTGAGTGTCACTCTACCACTGTTTCTCCTCAGTAGCCTAAAGAAATAACTTTCCTAGGTTTAGATTCCATTTAGCCAAAATTTCCTTGGATTCTTTTAGCTATTATGACTCAGGAACTGAAAAGGTACAAAAAGGAAAAATCTGTACCTGAAGGGGATAGTTTAATCATTCTGAATACACATACCTTTCTGCTGAGTTTATCGCCTCTCTAAAAAGGCAATTATAGATGAGCCCATGTGTTTAATGCTCAGAAAAGAAGAAACTGAGGGAGAATAGAATGCATAATTGTCTCTGCAGATAGCACACAGTGATCCACTGTCTGCACAGTGGTTTGTTTCTGGACAAACATCTAGAACGGATTGGAAACTCTAGAAATTACGTAGTAGGTGATGTGAGCTATGACTCTGCTCTCTACCTAAATTGCAATTGCCGGCCACACCCAGCACATTACATCTTTCCACAGGAGTGTTCTGTCCGAGGTCACTGAGTGATAGCTCACCGGTCTATCGGGGTCTATCGGAGATAACACTTTCCTTAACTCGTACATGCAAAAAAGCAGCCAGAATCTTAGCAATTTCTCACTGTTTAGCACATGGGAGAAAATAGTGGAATTTTGAAGGAGATACCTACATGCAGAAGCCCTTTGGGAGTACAGAGGAGTGGTTGACCTCTTACAAACATACTTAAAGTTTCCGATATGTCACAAACACAAAATTAGCCTTCACTTGCCTTTGACAAAGTTACTACACATAATTCACATAAATAATATTTTCCTCCTAAAATGACAGTGTTGAGCATGTTGGTGCCCCTGTAATATATTCACTTGCATAAAAATATAAATATGAGGTTCTAGTTCTTATTTTTTAATTCCAGGCTGAACAATTTTCTTCTTTTACATAACAATGCTATCATATTTCCCCTTTGAATTGTTTTTATTTTAATTAGGGAACTGGGGAAATTTCCTGCCTACTAAATCTTCTCTTCCCTGTTGAGCTATAATGACAAATTTCAAGCTTCCATTGCAGCCACGATGTTTGGAACTTGCTTACTTGTCACATGGATGGTTCCTTCTCTCCAGGTTGCAGCCACATCCTCTCTCTTTTTCTTGTAAGTATATTAGGAGGAAGGTAAACTGAATAAATTCTCATTACATTTTAGAAAAGGAAAGTGTAAACTGCTTACATAAGCTGCACCAGACAAATTAAATACAGAAGGGCTCCTGATAGCACCAGAAGGTAGGGTGGCTTTTTAACAATTGGCGAGAGTCCTTGAAGGTGTAAATACTATAATTTCACACCTGGCCCAAATACGTCAGGAGCGATCTACTTTTCACATTTGAAACATCACTTTTTTTACTCTAGGATGGAGTAGGTTGCATTTGAAGTCAAGTTCTTAAGTAAAACTTTTCAGACTATTTAAAATTCTGCTTTCTCATGATACATATGAGCTTGCTTCTCTTTCTATAAATTTCTCCCATTCACCTACTTTATTCAGTATATATTAAAGAAATCGGCTCATTTTTCTAAGGGTATTTTTAGTTCCATCTTTTAACTTTTAAAATGTTAGATCTGACTTTTTGTGACACCTTGTGGTCTGGAGGAAACTGTATGATACAGAAAACAATGGTAGCTAGCAATGTCGTGTCATATGAACATAAGTGAATTTAACTCTGTGGCTGTACAGCACAGGGGTAAGAGCCCGTACGTACGTAGGCTGTCATTATGCAAATGTTTTTCCACATCTCCTTGGGCTGCTGCAAGTATATCAGCTACATTTAGTTTGACCAGTGCATCATCTTCTCTAAAGCATGCAATATGCAGACCCAAGCGAGAGGAAATGACATTGACCCAGTTCTCTCTATGCATATGTAAATACAGCCAGACACAAACAGAAATCTGTTGGACACAAATGGAATTCAAACCTATTTATTCCCTAGGATTTTTGTACATAGTAGTATTTGTAAACTAAAAAGAAATACATTACATTAATTACTTGATTATTTAATATATATATATGTATGTATATATACATAGTGTCTGTTTTAAGTGTGGATTTTTATTTTTAACTTCTCATGGGAATCATCATAGGCCATTTTTAATTTTAGGGATTTTTTGGGGGGTTGTTTTGTTTTGTTTTGTTTTTGATGTACCAGGGATTGAACACAGGATCCTACCCTCATCAAGCAGACACTTATGCTGCTGAGCTGTCTCCCCAGCCATAGGTCATTTTAATTAATGTGTTATCTTTACATTATCAACTCTGAGGCTGATACTATATAAACTTATAGCTTCACAGTAAATGTCAGAAATGCAAAAAAGGGCCAGGGAGATAGCTGAGCAGCTGGCAAGCTCAAGGACCAGGATTCAACCCCCAGTACTGCATATCATGCTGGCCAGCGCCAGGTGTGCAACCAGGCCTGGTGGCACACACCTGTAATCCCTGCCCTGGGGAGGCTGAGGCAGGAAGATCGCTACTAGTCTGAACTGTGTAGTAAGACCTTATATCCAATAAATAAATAAATATAAAGAAAAAATTGAAAAAGAAAGGCAAAGGAAATTTACAATAACCCCGCTATCAAAAATAATTCTTAGTAATTATTGTCACTTTGTTTTTGTAGAACTGGGGATTGAACTCAGGCCCTTGCACTTGGCAGGCAAGCGCTTTATTCTACTGAGCTATCTCCTGGGCCCCATTATTATCACTTTGTATATAAATTACTACAGAAAAAAATCTTGGGGGCCAGGGAGATGGCTCAGTGGAATAAGTGCTTCCCTGGCAAGCACAAGGGCCTGAGTTCAATCCCCGGTTCTGAAGAAAAAAAAAAAAAATCTTATGCTTTGACTTGCTAAATGCTCACATAGCATGATGGAAAAAACTAATGCAATTTCATTTAAAATTATTAGATAGAGTATCTTCTCCCTGAAAGACTCAATCAATCTCCTGTCTTCATCCTCCCAAGTGCTGGGATTACAGGCATGTGCCACCAAGCCCAGCCTCAGTGGCTGGCTCAGTGTACCAGGTCACAGGATTCTGTTTCGTGAACTTGCTTAAGCAGGCGCTTAGTCCACTAAGCTCTCTCTCTGGCCATTGCTCTATCGTTTTCAAGAGGGTTCTTCATGTACTTCCCATTGCTCAGCGTTTCACTTTGTGGCAAATACCTACTTGGCAGTGTAGGAAGGAGGCACCACTTCCAATGGACACTTTCATAGAGCTTTAGGTCTGTCTGTTTCTCTTTTAGTCTTGTTTTGTAAGAAACATAGGATTTGTTTTAGCCATCATCTACCTCATTCAAATCACAATATTTGTCATATACACATGTTCAACAGGGAAATAAGCAATAAGCAATAATTTAATAAGTAAACTATGTAACATTTTAGAAAGTGAGTACTGTGGTAGGAAAAAGGAGAAGCAGAGTGGTTAAAGAAAATCTGAACTGCAAGGTGGTAAGGCAAGCTATCAGTGAAAAGAAGTGAATGGAGGGTGCTTTCAAGTGAAGGTGATTCTTTTTTATTATAAAGAGAATAGAAAATACTAGATATGACATTAGAAATGATGCACAATTTAAAAAAAAAAACAAGATGATAGATATCCAACAGTGGTTGTTACATTGTACATTGTGTCTTCCACGTAGTTTCTTGGATTATGGTAGCAGTTAAAGCTTAAATTTTTTACTTTGACCAATTAAAAGTGATTCAAAGTAGATATGAAGCAGAAAAAATATCTGAATTATTTCATTAGGTGGTTAAAGCTAAATTATTAAATGTTTAGTACAGAGTGAGGATAGATTTGGTTTTCAAACATACCATTAAAAGATAATCACAGGGCCAAGGAGATGGCTCAGTAGAATAAGCACTTCCCTGGCAAGCACAAGGGCCTGAGTTCAATCACCGGTTGTGCAAAAAAAAAAAAAAAAAAAAAAAAAAAAAAAAAAAAAGATAATCACAAAACCATGGTAAGTATGCACATTATTATCTCTTAAAAGATAGGACTCTTAAAGCAAGAGACAGGAAAAGGAATAATGTGGGACTGTCCTGCTTCAAGGTTGTATATGGTGAGATTTTTGGACTTATGTGTAAACATAAGAAGTATATAATTCTTTATGCCTATTTTTAAAATATATTTTAATTTTTAAATGTTTTTATCATATTCTGTAGGGACTTAAAGTTCAACATATCAATACTTGATGAAAAGTACCTCTTCCATATTATGCCTAAGATGTTTGATATGCAGACAGATAGTGAGGTCAAGCTTAACAGCCTAAGTTGTATGGTAATAACAATAAGCTTATCTTCTGGATGGTTAACAACCTAAGTTTGCAGACCAAAATTAGAGAAAAAAGAGGGCTGCAAGGAAAGCCAACATTTTGGCCCTAGCCTTCCAAGGTCAATTAAGACTCAGGACATATGAGAACTTGTACTGTAACATCATGTAACTCAGCAGTGTCCCAAATTTTCTGATCAAGGAGATTATGGGGCCAAAAAGGAAAGTGATCAATGATGTAGAGTGTGCCTAAGGAGAGTCACATGGAAAGAAACATTCTCTCAGGCTTTCACAGAGAGCACATTGGCCAAGCAATGGCCATGACTCATCCACATGGCTGACACTGACAAAGGTTCTACAATCTGAGGTGCAGGATCTCAGGATAAATTCTGAGGGGATTTCACTGACCTTAACAGACCCAAAAGCTACAACTCTTGTTACATAGGTCCTGCTTTACCTTGGTCTTAACCATCCAGCAGAAAAGTATAAAAACGAAATATAAGAAGTAAAGCCATGCTGTTATGTTGACCTGTGGGGGACTCAGGTCAACAATTTCTGACATTGCCAGTCAAGCGGAAGACCCAATACTATTATGGGATACTGGACTCTTTTATAATATTTTGCTGAGTTTATACACCTATAATATTCAAATAACGAAACTTGACAAAAAAAAGGGTATACAGATGATTGTATCTGTTTATTCAAAGTGGGTTTGATAGATATATAGTTACATTCTCTTAATGAATAGAATGATTCTTGTACAGCAATTAACCACTAGGAAGAATGTATGCAGTGTGTTAATTATTGAAACTGTCCTACTGATTTGATTTGCAACTGTCTCATTGCTATTTGTTTATCAAAAAAATTATGTGTAAAAAAAAGATAGGACTCTTATTTTCAAGGAAGATTGAGAAAAAAAAAGATGTTGATTCAAACCCTTAAATTTAGGAATCACACATTGTTTGGGTAAACACATGCTCTCAAAGAGAAAGACACACTCAAGCTGACTTATTTATTTACATGTTTAGGTTAATCTGCCTACCACTGAAAACTCCTTCCTTGTATATTTACAGATATGCATTCCTTTACCATCATCTGAATCCTACCCAATTCACACCCACCAGAGAAGACCTTCAATGTAATCCTTTGGTTCCTCAAATATTCTGCAAATGAAAGATTCATAAGTCTGTTTTAATGTTACAGTTATGTACCCACTCTCCATGGTGAATGTAATCATTATGTACTAAGGCATGTACTAATAAAAATACGATTTCATTTTTTTTAAACCAAATGTGTTCTGTTCACATTTGAGTATTATAATAATAGAAATGAGAATTAACTAAACAAATTAGCAAATTCTTTCCAAAAATGAATGTTCTTTTGGATGAGTTCTTTATTTTAGGTATAAACATTCTCTGAGTGCTTTCATCTTTTTTTTTTTTTTTTTTTTTATTTCAGAACCAAGGATTGAACTCAGGCCCTTGTGCTTGCCAGGGAAGCACTTATTCCACTGAGTCATCTCCCCGGCCCCTTCATTTCTAATTTTACAAGATTTAAAAAAATAAATTAGGGCACAACCTTTCAAAAATATACTTAGATTTGACTTTTGAACACACACCTCCAAGCTGTGTAAGGGTTTCTCCCTTGTAAAAGGGAGTGTGTGGTCATCAACAAAATAGTCACAGTTGTGAAAATATAGATGAGATGAAGAGATTTGCTTTCAAACAAGCTCAAGTTGCATCCCTCTCCTGTATATATTTTTTCAAGGAAAAAA
>NW_004524627.1:2409873-2418066 GCF_000260255.1 Octodon degus | reverse complement strand
CTTTGTGTTCTGTTTTATGTTCTAACCAATTTAGGAAATTTGTTATACTGCTTTAGTAAATACAGCTAATCAGAAATGTGATAAAGATTAAAGAGAATTTTTTCTGTCTTTTTTAAAGTTCATTTTAATGGGAAAAATGATAAAATAGCAATAAAACAGTTTTAAAATTGGTTAGTAAGATAGTTACAATAATTAATGCATTGCATACTGTTGTCTTCTTAGTAGTTATTCAGAGGACAAGACGGAATCATCATGTCTTGTCTAAACATTATTAGTTCAAACCTTTCCTCTCAATGAGCTAAGAGAAAGTAACTATATCAATCCTAACCTGAAGTTTCAGGGAGACATTCTTTTACTACATCATTCTAGTGATTTACAATGTCTAATCCATGAATAAGATGTGTGGCTTCTGGCTATAGAATATAATTTAGTCTGCTATAACTTTGTAGCTTGTATGAATGAGAAAGCTTATTTCTCAAGGTTTCTTTTCCTGTTTCATAGCCAGTAATTTTTTCCCTTCCAACACATAGATAGATAGATAGATAGATAGATAGATAGATAGATAGATAGATGATAGATAGGTAGGTAGACAGATAGTTAGATAGATCAATAGATGATAGGCAGACAGATAATTCTTAACAGCATAATGGGGGGGGGGGAGAATAGGCATATTCTGTCCCAAACAACATTTCCAGTTTTTTCTTTAAATCACAGATATTCCAACTATCAGTGTTTGCATTCTTTATAGCATTTACAAAAATTCACAAGTTTCCTGGTAGCATTCCAGAATTACGAATTGGTGCTTTTTCAGCAAGTTGGTAAATCTAAGTGGTGTTTAGAGTACCTGTTAAGGTAAAATAAGGATACCATGCATTACGCCTAGAATATAGGAGCCAAGTAAAGTGCTTTAACCGAGCAGTCTTTTTCTTGTTTTACAAATGTTTTTGCTTCCTTTGGTCTTTTTAGAACAGAGTCTGCAACTGGCTATAGAATAGTTATTTAAATTCCCAATCTCAGTGAGCACTATTGTTTTAAAATGGAAAGGAATAGTCTCTGAGGAGGCAAACTAAATATTGTGTGAAGAATTTATCTCTGGGGAAAATATTTCCCATTTTCAGTTTGTTACAACTCAGCCCTCTCCAAGGAAGTTTCCTAATACTCTCATTCATAATCCAAATGATGCTTCTGACAGCAGATCTGTCTCTCCTGACCTGTCACTTATTCCCAGATCTCTGTACAAGAGGACTTAGATGGCAGCATGACCAGGAAAAAAGATTGTTCCCATTTGGACTATATTAAATTTTTTCAATATAAAACAATTCTGCTCCACCTGCGCTGTTATATAAGTCAACAACTTCTGACATTTCCAGTTCTCCGGATAACCCACTACTATTATGGACTACTGGACTATATTGGAATATTTTGCTGAATTCACACACCTACAATATTTAAATGGCAATGGAATACCCACCTCTGACAAAACTAAACCAAAAGGGGGATATAAATGTTGGACCATTTTGTATCTGTATATACAAAATAGGTAGATATACAGCTACTGTCTCTTAATTCAATGGGAAGAAAGATTTATACTAATAGTGTTTGGACAGGATATCATGTCTGCATCTTGTACTATGAATAACTACTATGAAGACAACAATATGCAATGTATTAATTACTGTAACTGTCCTACCAACCTGTTTTAAACCATCTCATTGCTATTTGTTTCTCAATAAAATTAATTAAAAAAGAAAGTACTATAATAATAAAAAATAAAAATAAAACAATTCTGGGTATCTGACATTGCAAGAGCATAAGGTTTAAGACTATATAGTCTTTGTGTGTAAGTGCATTATCAGAACAATATATATTTAAAGAAGTTACTGCTTATAAAAACTTAAGGCAAGTTTAGAGTACAGCAAAGGATCTTTGTTTTTGTGAGGTACATGGAATCCTGGGAAGCAGAAAATGATCTGTTATTACCCCATTTTATGCCTGGTAGGGATGAGGATAAGGGCAATTTCATCTTGTTACGCGGTCAGAATTTAAGGATAATCATTTTCACTCCCAAGTTTTTAATCTTTTACCTCTTAATACTGACAACATGCAACTTTCTTGATACATATCAAAATGCATTAACTTTCTTGGCAAAAAATTCCAAGGTATAGATGCAATTCTCTTTGACATTGGTTTCCTAAAATTCTTACTCTGGGAAAAAGCCACAACTATGCTTAAGGAAATATGTTTGTTTCATGCTTAAGTTCAACTTCTATTAAACAATGAAGATGAGAGAAAGGAGAGAAGAGAGGGAAAAAGAAGGAGGGAAAATTATAGGCATATGATGGCTGAGATAGTTGAGCAAATAATTTCCATCAGTTTTTTTTAAAAGAGCAGGTAATGTTTAGAATTTTCAGCTTGACTAACTCTGCATGCTGATATTTGTGATCAGAGCAACTCATCAAGGACAGCAATGTGCAATACAAAACCCCTGGCTGAATACCTCTCTCTTTGGTCTTCTAAATGCATGCTGTTTCTAATGTCTTAGCAATTACTATACTCTCTTTAAAATATTTTTTTAAAAAGACAAGGAAAAAAATTAAAATTTCTCCTAAGCAAGCATTAATATTCAATTATTTGTCCAATCTTCCATATCTGTTAATCTGAACAACACATTTGATATTAAAAATAGATACCGTAACAGGAAATATGGTTGTTTATGTCCACCACTTGTTCTAAAATGTTTTTCTCTTCACAGTCCCTAAAATACAAAATATAACCAAATCCATAGAAGGTTAAATTATCACAAATATCTTCATTCTTATATACGAAATATCTGTATTCAGATACCTAAATTCCATGCTTTATTTTAAGTTAACATCGTATTGTTATTACAAAAATTAAAACTTTATTAAATATATTGCTTAATGTACACCACAGTATTTTCCTCCAAATCTATACTCTGATTTTCACATTTCAAAGACAAGTATATTTAATACAAAAGTAGACTTCAATAATAATTTATACTCAAGTGATAGCATATAAATATACTAAAAAGAATATTGAACAAAAACTAATAAATACAATTTCCACCTCAATAAAACTGGCAAGAAGTCGGTAGTATTGATGATTATTAAGGGAAGAGGAAATTCTGTCTTTTCCACAACCAGAAACAAGATGTAGTTTCTTTGCAATGAATATAGTTTTCAGCAAAATCTTGTAGATCATATGATTTTATTTCTTACATTTCAACCCCATAGTAAGTGAAGATTTCAGTCAGAGTAGGCACAAAAAAAGCAAAACTTTAAAATTGAGAAACACCACAAGAAAGAAAATAGAGAATTGAGAATTAATTAATAGAAATTAATCGAATAACCAAGGGCCTAGTAAAAGACCCCAAGCCCAGTTGCCACCAACAAAAGAAATTTAAAGAACTTGTGTTGAAGAACTTCCCCAGAAGCAGAGTAAAAGAAAGCACGTTGGTTTTCACTTTTAAAAGCAAAGAAAAGAAAGTGGCCACCTATGAGACCTACATTTTGGGAAAGGTGATCTCAAAAAATTGAAGAGCAAAGCACCATAAATCATTTGAAATGAAAAATGAGGGTTGAAGAGCTTTCAAAAATATGACTTTAACAAATATTGCAAATAATTCTGATAAAAGAACAACCTTTTACACATTTGAATAAAAATTCCCTGATAACCTCAGATTAAAAAATAACTGAAAAATTTAAAAACAACAGCAAAATGACTAGAAAAATGAAAAACATGTTCATGTTTCTTACTGCATGTAATGATCAGGCAGGGCAGAGTGAATAATTCAACAGGCTTCCCCATCTAAAGTTTCTCTCTTGCTAGCCCTGTCCCCAGGGCATACTGAGACAGCAATTGAGGCTGGGTGTGGTGACAAGTGCCTATAATCCCAGCTCTTGGGAGGCTGTAAACAGGTGGATCACTACAAGTCTGATCTAAGAGTGAAACCCTGAACACCCTGCAGACCCTTCCCTAAAATACAAAAAATAAAATACAATAAAATATAAAGTTTTTCTCATAAGGATCTATACTTCTTTTAAACTTACACATTAACAACAAATGTCATTTGAAGACAGATGTATAGAAATCATGAAAGGCACAAATATGTAACAATTATTTATGATTTTTGTGACTTAAAAGAAATATTAGCCTGGTCGGAAAGTTAGCTCAGTAAACTAAGAACCTGCTTAAGCAAGCACAGGGACCGGGGTTTGATCCCCAGGACCACATGCAGCACTGGCCCCACACTTAGGTATCTGGAGCCAAATACTGAGACTGGGTGTGGTGGCACACACCTGTATCCCTAGCACTGGGGAGACTGAAAACAGGAGGATCACTATGAGTCCAAGACATGCAGTGAGACCCTGTACCAAACAGATATAGGAGCCATAGAAAAGAAGAAAAGGAAAAGGAATGTGAAAAATGTCAGGTATCCTTGAAATTAACAGAAGGGTATTTGTTGAATATCAGGGAAGAAAAACAGATACATTTTTGTCTCTCTTTTTCAGTAAAGGAGCACTAGAACAAATAAAGTAAACACTAAAATTGTGCTAAATGCAGCCTGGATTAGGAAAAGAAACTTCTCCAAATGAAGTGAAGTGTTCCACCCCAGGTCTCTGGAGAATATTGACCTTAAGTTGATTTTTTTTTAAATTTAAAGCAGATTTAATTCATAGGCATGAAACACAACAATCCGTGAATTAGAGGATGCTACTGAGGAAACAGATAACCAGTTGGAGTGCATCAGACTGTGTCTACGATTATTAGAACCATGTCAAAGTTGCCTTGGCAATGGGAGTCCTCACAGAGAGAAGAGGCTAGAGTGAACAGTAATGTGAGCTTGAACAGCAATGTTTGAATTGTTTTCTAGCATGTTCTTAACTCTGGGAGCGTTTGGGAGAGATTTGTGCAGTAAACAAAGGAGTACCTTGGGAAGAACACATTCCCTTCAGATACACTCCAAAGCTAGTGCTCTCTGGTGTCTACTGCCACTGCTGGAGGTCTTCAACAGTTTCTGTTACTGCTTACTGTCCTTGTCATATGTTATTATAAAAGACAGATCCAAAAGCCCATTGTACCAACAGCTTTAATAACAAACAAGCTTTAGTTACTCGCCAGTGTTCCTGGATACTACATCAGAGTTCTTTTATATCCCTTACTGTCCTACAGAAATTCTAAACCACCTACAGGGATTTGGAAAAATAGTCAAGGGCTAGGTTATATGTGAGTGTATGAAACCAGTGTTGATTATTTTTGAAAAATCTTAGCTGGCGTGGGTTTAGTTTTACAAACTGAGGGAGAAAAAATTGGATTTCACAAGCCTGAGAATTCATCAGTGACAAGTATTTTAAAATCAAAACTGAAACATGAAAGGAAAGGTGGGTTGGCAGCATCTTTGGGGTAAAAACATAGTAATGAAAGAATAATTGATCACACTCAATCCATTTTTTTAATTTTTATAGGCCTGGCAATTTAAGAGAGCATCTGGTCTTTAGTGAGGTGTGGTTTCTCATTATTTTGTTGGAAACAAGGTAGATTAATATAGTTTTGTATGAGAACATTTAGTGTGGAGTAAATAATTACATTCATGTGATTTTTGATCTTCAAAAGATATCAAATTATACAGAGATTTCTAGGTGAGGGTGCCGGATCTCTGTATTTAAAAACACATACATCAGTTTGATCAACTCAAGAATGTCAGGAAGCTAGGAGGAAAAGCAAATGTGTTTGCAAATCAGGATCTGAAAATGGCCTTAAAATTCCCACAGACAGGTTAAATCCAACAAGATGTACTTCATACAAGAAAATAAAAAAACTTGACCTTGAATCTTAAAAAAATAAAAACTATCTCTCAACATCAGTATAAAGCAGTTAACATTTTACTTGAAAATAGGAATTGTTAACAGTACCATTTTTAATCTAAAATAAGTTCAGGATCTTTAAAGACTTTCATGTTTAAAATGCCCCTCTTTTTAGACAGCACAGAGAAACATACTTGAAAATAGGCAGAGAGATGGAAAGTTATGCAGAAGAAAATTACCAAATAGAATAATGGTTAAAAAAATCAGAGAGTTAAAGTATGATTGAGTTTGAACTATTTACCCTGGAGGACAGTTCAAAAAACATGAAAATCATATTCAAAGATCCAAATTAACTGTCATGAAGAATAAGAATTAGAGCTATCTTTGTCATATGTGATACCTGAGGTCAGTAAATAGAAGCAAGAAAGGAGTAGGTTTCCTCCAATAAGAAAAACACCACTACAAAAGAAACGTCAAAAAGGAAAACCAGCTTAACAATATGCAATATGACAACCACTGTTAAATATCTATCATATTTTTTAGTGAAATTCTGTATTATCTCTTATGGTTTTTTTAAACTATTATTTATTCTCTTTAAAATATATTTAAAAAATGGGTTAGCCAAATAGCCCAGTGGATTAAAGTGTCTGCAAGCAGGTGCAGGGGCCAGGGGTTTGATCCCTGGGCCTGCTGTGCTGGCCCCTCTCCCAAGGCACACTGAGACTGCTACTGAGACTAGGCATGGTGGCATGCACCTGTAATCCCAGCTCTTGGGAGAATGTAAACAGGAGAATTACTATGAGTCCAATCTAGTAGTGAGACCCTGAACACCCTGTGGACCCCTCCCTAAAATACAAAAAATGAACAAACAAAAAATAAATAAATAAAATACATTAAAAGATGATTAAACCATAAAGAGGAAAAGAACCATTGCTTAGAGGAATAATGTTTGCTATAAACCAAGGTGTTCAATAACAGACTTAATAAAAATTTGGCAGAGGCATAGTAGAAAAAATTCAGTTCTATAATTGAGAGTTGCCAAATCTGCCTTATCACTAGTATCACCTCATGACTTTTTTTTTTTTTTTTTTTGTCGAACTGGGGATTGAACTCAGGCCCTTGTGCTTGCCAGGCAAGTGCTTATTCTACTGAGCTATCTCCCTTGCCCCAACCTCATGACATTTTTAAGATGATGGAGTTTTGGTTTTCAGTCTAATCTAATATAGCAAATACTCCAGGAATTGAGAAGTCTTTCTTAAAAAATATCCTATATTATTTAGATTAAGTCTAAAGTCCTTCTCAAATCTGAGACTTTATGATGAAGACTACCTAGCTCATTGAGTGGAATTAAAGTCTAAATTTTGAAAAAAAAAAATTGGGATGGTAAAAGGAGATAAAAATGGGACTATAAACATTATCTCTCAGCCTACTTTTTCATCCATAAGTTTTATAAAGTCTTATAAAGTATACTAGAATATTTTGAGAAAACATTTTCAAATATATTTAGTGATAAAGTTTGCCAAGCTTAACTTTTGCTAGATATACAAGTACGTGTAAATATGTATATTTATACTTGCAAAGACCTTTCTCAACTATAATGGCTGAAATACCCAAAGACATTTTGACAACTTCAAATAGTTTTTAAATGCAGGTGATGGTCCATACACCAATGAACTTAGATCAAGGTTCATGGAGTAAAATAAGTTTACAACTGAAAGTTTTGGTGCGTTTTTTGTTTTTTGTTTTTTTGTTTTCGGTAACAAACTTGGGACCTTGTGGTTGCCAGGCAGGCGCTTATGATGCTGAGCTGTCTCCCTGGCCCACAGTGAGTATTCTGAACAAATTGCTGTTCAGCAATTTGAAATGATAGTTTCAGATAAAACTTAGGTTTATATTCTGATTTCACAGAATTCCATTCATGAACAAAGATAGACCTATAAATTAAAGATTTAAATGGACATTTTAAATTTAGTATTTTAAGATATGATCACTTATTGGTTTATTTAGCAACATGTAACAATATACTGGTTTATTTAGCAACATGTAACAATATACATTCAGTTTCCTACTTAAAGAATATTCTAGAATTTCAAAAATGAGCACTGGTGAGAAAGCTCAGCAAACTTAAGCAACCGCATGCTGAGCCAGCGACTGAATCTAGGTGTGGTGGCGCACGTGTGTAATCCCAGCACTGGGGAGGCTGAAAAAAGGATTGCTAGAGTTTGAGCTGCATAGTGAGATCCTGTACTAAATACATACAAAAGAAGAGAAGAAGAGACAAGAGAAGAGAAGACAAGAGAAAGGGAGGGGAGGCAAGAGGAGGGAGAAAAGAGAGAGAAAAGAAGAGGAGAGGAGAGGAGAGGAGAGG
>NW_004524627.1:2390617-2409733 GCF_000260255.1 Octodon degus | reverse complement strand
CGAGAAGAGAGGAAATAGTCAAAATGGTTTCTTTCAAGCTTGAATCCATATTGTAAGACAAATGTGTGAAAAAATGGGACATATTTATGGTGCACAACTGTAATCATGATAAAATTAATTAACCTGAGAGAAGAAAAGTTTCAAGACTCCAGTAGCACAAAAACTCATGGCAGGGTTTGATCATGCAGCATTGTGGTAAGGAAAGATGTAATATAGTTTTATAGGAGGACAAATTTTTGATTCAATGCCAAAACAATGTACTCTCACATCCCTTATGAAAACTACTGTCTGGGGCTGGGGAGATAACATGGCAGTCTAAGTGCCTGCCTGGCAAAATCAATGACCCGGGCTTGATACCCGGTACCACATGCCATGCCAGCCCCAGAAGCCTGGGCACATTGACCCAGCCACCGAAAGAGACAGTGGGATCACTATGAGTCTAAGCTAATTAGCAAGACCCTGTACCAAATAAATAAAAAAAAATAGTTTCTAAAATGTTAAAGAAGAAAACCAATGTCAAATACTGATAATATAAGAATTTTAGGGTACTGTACCTGTTCAAGATGCATGCTATCTTTAGTTTTTAAAATGTGGTGCCTATTGCTATTAGTTATGTTATAGCAAATATTTTTATGGCAGAAAAGGTTTTTTTTACCAAATCATTTACAGTTCAGGAAAGAGAAAAAGAAACATGTTAGTCTTAAGTACCTATGCTGAGAGACTATCAAAAATTGTTATATTTAATATTCACAACTGCAAATGTAGAAAATGCTAGGTCCACTTTAGAAGTAGGGGAACTGAAATTTTCTCAGGGCCTAATTTCCAATTCAAATGCACTGTTATCAGATTCTAGTAAATTATCTTTGCTTTGTCACAATGAAATCTCAGATAGCTAGTAGCATATCCTGGTCTATCGTGGATTATTCAATCCACACATAACTTTGCAGCTAATATTAAATATATATATATATATATTGTGAACTTGGGCAGCTATTAAACTCTTCTATATATTTGCTTGTCCTAAGATGACAATGATCATAAATATAATCATTTGCATCAGTTTGAATGTCGCAGCACCATCAAATGTGTATATTTATTATTCTTATTTTAAAATGAAGAAACTCACACACAGAGTTTGTTTTTTAAAAAATGTTTCTGAAGAAATGATTAAATTTAATTCAGCATGCCACTGTATGTGCATATTTCATTTCCATAAATATACATCTTATATATATAGCAGTTTAATAATTACTTGAAAATATAATTATTAAAACTTATGTTCTGCATATTTCATTCTCCCCAGTTCTTACCTTTCTGTGTAGGTTTTTACTCACTTTCCCTTTGTGGCATTTTTATTCTAAGCAAGTACAAATGACAGCCAGACAGGCCTGATGGGCATGAGGCTCCAGGAGTGCTTCTGAAGGTTACTGGCCCACAGATCATGAGGATTTGCACCTAAGCTGTGTCAGCGCGGATGATCTGAGGCTGCTGCAGAACCCAGAAGGACTAGATGGCCAGCAAGTGTAAACAGATTCAAAATGTAAGACCACTGGGTCAAATAAATTATTCCGAGGCCTTATCCATAGTGGAAATCACTGTAAATACATAGCTATCTTATCTCCCTTTTTTCCTCTGCTAATCTCACCAGCTTAAAGTTTGTGTCCTCATCTAAATGCAAGTCTGCTAAAGAAGGGCTGCCATCCGTGCCACACAGCACAAGGTATACACTCTCTGCTAATGTTCAAATGCACATATAGATTATTCCACACATCTTTATTTGCCAAAAGGCAGAATCTCAAATATACTTGAACTAGATTTTGCTCCTTCTACTCAGTGCTTATGGGCATATTAAAATGTTTTGATTTGAACTTTTCTTTTTCTCTCTGTGACTTCAGAGGAGGCATGCCTCTTATCTTGTCATCTCAGAGTGCGTTCCTGTCTGTGAGTGTTCTCCATCTTCAAGGTAGTTCAAGGTCGTGTCCTATTTCCAAGTGTACCTAGAGAGGAGAGCTATGCCTTTGGTGCTGGTGGCAGAAGTGGAATGACTAAGTGGTAGCAATGTTATACTTCTGAAGAGAAGCAGATCACGAAGAACCGCATTGATCCTCAGCAAAGTCATGAACTTCAGTGCAGACTGTTGTTTAGCACAGGTTTTGTGAGCCCAAAGGGACTATTTATCAGAAGGACAAACAGTTTGTGAGATGAGCATTTAAAACATATCTCTATAAAACTGTAACAAAAAATTTAAAGGAAGTAGAGCCATAATTTCAAGAGAAAATTCAAGCACAGATCAACACAGTGAAAATACCATGAGAATCTGTTACCAAAGTAGTGAACGACAAAACACTTGACAATGCAACTTGAAGAAAGTTTTATTTTGGCTCCTGCTTTCAGAGGTTTCAGTCCATGGTTAGATGGTCCCAATACAAAAATATATGATGGAGGGACATGGCGGAGGAATGCGGTCAGCTCATGGCAGGTAGAAAGCCAAGAAAAAATGTGGGAACTGGAGAAAAATATGTATCATTTTATATCACAACTTCCTTTCTTGCTTTTTTTTCCATTTATTTATTTGGTACAGAGTCTCACTATGCATTTTGGACTTATAGAGATCTTCCTGTTTTCAGCCTCCCCAACACTGGGATTACAGGAGTGTGACAGCACTCCCAGACTCTGTCGCTAGCTCAGTGTGCCCCAGGGGTGGGGCTGGCATGGCATGTGGGGCTGAGGATCAAACCCTGGTCCCTGCACTTGCCAAAGCAGGTGCTTTGTCCATAGATCACACCTTCTTTGACCCACCACTTCAGAGCAGGCCTCACTTCCTAACAACAATGAATTGATCAATGAATTATCTACTGAGAAATATGTCACCCCCTGTGAGCAAATAAACTTCCAAAAGAACCATCTTTGAACATATTAGATTCTGTGGCATATATTTTAGAGCTAAATCATAATAAATTCACTAATTCACAGAAAAACAAATTTTTTTAAAAATACCCATAAACTGAAAGTGATTAACTCGGATATGACTCAATTCATTGTACTAGAATTGACTCATATGACTCAATATGATTGATTCAGATACCACTCAATTCATTGTGCTAGAAACATATACACAATGAGATAATAAGAAAAACCAAACTATTATTCCATAAAGTAAAATAGAATCAACATAGAAATACACAATTCTTTGTAAAGTACTATCTTCAAAATATTGAATCTGATAAAATATCTAGATCAGACTTCTACTTTATAGGAATCACAGAGGATGGGGAAAATATGTTAAGTAACAGAAAAAGATAAATAAGCAAAATCCACGCTATGGGCAACACCATTGGTTCAAATCTCTCAGCTTTAAATTTCAAGGAGGAAAAATTAATTTAAGGGAAAACTATTTATTAAAGATTCTTAAAAGGCAAACCAAGAAACTTTATGTATAAAATATTTCAACAAATTCTAAAATAACATGATAGGATGTTTAAATAATGAAAATACTAGAAAGTATTCAGAAATTATTAACGGTAACATAACAGTTTTCTTTGCTAGTTTTTCTCTACCATTGCATTTTTTTTTCATCTGTAGCATTTCTGCTTAACCTTCTTATAAACAATTTTGATCTTTGTTTTAACTGCCCTTCATTCATCTGGCTCTAAAAGTATTTTTATTTCAGCATGGAACCTACTGCAGGTCTGGCTCTGCAGGCTCTCTCTTGACAATAGAGCTCATTTTATTCCTCATGATGTCTCTGAATGTTTTATTATATGCCAGAGATTAAGTATAACATTAGCAAAAATTGAAGTGAAAACAATCAGAGTGTTTGAAGCTGTTAGTGTGAACCAAAGAAGAGTTTGGTGGGAGCACAATTAGATCTAGGCTTTGTTGTTGCTTTACTTAGAGTCAACTGGTGATTGGCCTCAGGGAGTCCTTGGGCAAGATCAGAACTATCCCACCTGTCAGACTTGAGTATGACAAAAACATTTATCCCAGTTATTTTGCTGCACCTTCAGCCTTTAGCAGGCTCAATGTGTATGGGGAAGCTTTCTTGGTCACTCACTGAATTCAGTGAAGTCTTCCGTCAGCCTCAGAAGGGACCTCTTAGCAGTCATGGGTAACCTCTGATTATGCCTTGGGTGTTTTCTTTCAAATCTCTGCCTGTGGTGCATTAACTAGTGGTCAACTTGTAACATCAAGCTTAAGTGAATCAGTGTGGTCCTGGGAGTAGAAGGCCCACTTGAGTATTGTTGCCAACAGCATAAAAGCAGAACTGGAAGGATATATGTCGTGCTATTGATTCTCCTTGGAAAGCTTGTCTCAATGGTTTTCCTGATATGAGCTCAGCTATTATCCTCAAAGGAGTTCAGGACTTCACTAACTGAGGATGGCGGTGGTTCTTTTGGGAAGAGCTCTGGTCCTTACCTTGAGTGTTGCTTCCTTGTTCCAGTGCAGTTTCCTCAGTCTACTGGCACAGATACTTCATCCCATTGATGCAGACTTTCTAGCTTCCACCACTGACTTTTGGGCCTTCTCTGTGCAGATCCTTGATTCAGACTTGCATGAGACATTGTCATGGGCTCTAGGCTCTAGTTGGACTTGTGTAGGAGATTGCTGCAGGATCCAGGCTCTTAGTTGGAGTTTTTTGGGCCTGTAGTATCTGTACAGGTCTTCTACACTCTTTTGCATTTGCATCATTGTGTGGATATTATAAAATAATCCTATAAATTGTGTGTTCTGTATTAAATCTTTTCCCTGGCCACAACACTGCCCTACTTCCAATATACTATACGGATACTTGAAGAACACGGAAAAGAATTGAATGATGAGCCTGACTTACTTATTTATATATTAGCTGGGGCTTCTGGGGACTTCTCTAAACCACTGAGTCAGATAATATTCATCCTATAACAATTAAACATATCAAAGTTAATTTCTTTTAACCGCCTCTGGTGGAACCTGGCTATTTTCCTTTCATTGCCTAATCAAAAATGAAAGCAGCCCTGAATCTTTTCTCTTCTAAAAAGGATTCACAATTTTATGGATTTTAGGGGGTACTTTTCTTCTTTATATATAAAGTTTAAATGGCATTGTAGATTACTTATTATGCTTTTCTTTGTACAGTGCACATTGACTTACAATTTTCTATAGTTACAGAGCAAGTAGAAGTTTTCCAGTTGAATCTCTACCCTTTCAAGATATACACTAAAAAATAAGTGTAGAAGAAATGATGCAATACCTGGGAATTGCTTCAGTATAGGTAATAAGATAGAAAGGATTTGAGTGAAAATGTAGATACGAGAAGTATGACCATTGATAATACTGTTATTGACCTGGATTTTAAGCAAATAGTTCTTCATTGTACCATTAGTATATGACTGAATAAAGTTCCATAATAAATAACTTTTTTGAATTATACATCATTCTATTTTGTTTATTTAGTAGTGTATATGTGTAGTACATAATATTTATACTTCTTTTGATAAATTCATAATGTACATAACATTTTAATTCCTATTTTCATCCCTTTTCCCTTCGTATGTTGCAAACATTCACACAACAATATATTAAATATAAATGTGTGGGGCCAAGGATTTATCTCAGTGGCACAGCACCTGCTGGCAAGCATGAGGATGTTTTGAGTTTGATTTTTTGAGCCAAATAAATAAATAAATAAATAAATAAAATGTGATATTATTACAAGGAAAATACAAACTATGGTAACACTAGCTCTCCATGAATTCATTGCATAGATCTCAACCTGTGATCTGTCCTTGCTTCCAGTCAGTTTTAGTGCTTTTAGAAAACTTCTCAAATATTAACTCAAAAACAAAGATAAAAATGTAAATGTGTCACCAGTCCATCAGAGTGCAAATTATCTTATTTTGAAACTTTAAGGTTGGCTGATTTCATATATATTCTTCATTCAGTAAGATCCATTGATTCCCCTGCCTCCATAGTCTACCAGTTGTAATATGTGTATGTCTCTGTTCCTTCTAAACTTAAACTTCTTGAATGCTAAGTAGTGCATGTCTAATGCCTCGTTCAGAAGATGGTCATTTTGGAACATCCCTGATGTATGCATCTCTATCCATAATTCCCTTGAGTGTGAGGAAAAGGGTAACTGTGCTGACTAGTTCTTCTAATGCTTCCTGCTGGATATTCATTAAGGCCATAACATGGAGGTGGATACTGAAGCATTAGATGAAATTTAAGGAATTTATGTACAACAGAAAACTTCAATGGAGGAAGTGAAAACTAGGCCAGAAAATGGTAATTAAGGAATTAAAAAAAAAATCTTCACTGTATCTAGATTCTAGCTTTGCTGTTCGGAATCCACTTAAAATGACGGTTACTGTATTATGTTACTCCCGGTCATGGCTCTATCAGCTCTTTAGTAAACCAAATAATGTCATTTTATCTGTGAAAGAAGACTTTTCTATAAATAAGAATAGCTGGACACACTTTCATGGAGTCTGTGGCTACTTAGACTTAAAAACACACTGACAGACAAGTGCTGGAGATGGTTAATTGGTAAATAAGCTAGAAGATTTGCTTTCAATATTGGTATTCTAAGACCCTTTCCACTGTATAACCATGAAATATGAATACTTTGCACAGTAACAGTTAAAATCATATCTCAAATCCAACAAGATTTATCAATAAGAAGATTTTGAAAGTATTAACAAGATTATTGTCCTCAGTTTCCTAATTTATAGAGGCTCATAGCTCAGTTTTATTTTTAGTATTAATAAAATAATACATGCATTTAATGCATAGTAAATACCTAATGCTAGTTCATTTTTTAGGTAGGATCAAATAATGGCTTAATGGCTCTATTACTTTTAGATTTCATTATGGAACAAATTTGAATTAGTTAAAGATACTAACTTGCAAACGTATTGTGCGTAATATAATAAGCTTCTAGTCAGATATCAGTGTTTCAGATAAATTTTTAACTCTGTGCAATTGACTTAACTTCAAGTCTCAGTTCACTAATCTAAAAAATGGAAAGAGAACTCAAGAGGATTTAAAACCATTTCTAGGCTTAAGATGTTTGTCATGGCTCTTTTGGTTGTATAGCACAGAAAAACACATCACTCTAACGTAAACAAAGAAATGCTTTACTGAAAGTATAATGCTGGGTACTTGGAAATCAAATAAAATGTTGGGAAACAAGACTCAAAAAAGTTAACAACAAGTCAATTCTATAATCTCAGGGATAGAAATCTGTCAATATTTTATTGTTCTCCTATTAACATATCTCCTTGTTTTGATTCTCTACACCTGTTAATTCAAACTCTCTTGAGAAAGAATCTGATTTGTTCATCTTGTGTCTCCCTCAATTCTAAAAGAGTATTGTTGAAGAAATTAGTATCAAAATAACAAAAAAAAGTTAACCCTGATGATACATGCCCATAAGCCCAGTCTTCAGGGAAACCAAGGTAACAGAATCACACAGTGGAGCCCAACTTGGACAACTTCACAAAATCCTGTCTCAGAACAAAAAAGTAAAATTAAAAAGATGGCTGGGAATATAGTTCAATGCAAAGGAACTGGGTTCAATCTTTAGTACACCCCTCCACACAAATATAACTGTATACTCCTATACCGTGCTATGATTTCCGGAGAAGTTGTGAATTGAGTGAGTAGCTCTAGAGTACTGTCTTCTGCAGTTCACATCTTGAATGTTGAAAACAGGTATACCCCTCTCCCTATTCAAAATCTACATACTTTCCATCATTCCAGTTGCCCGTGGATGAACATAGATGCATGTATCTCCTCACCAACAGAAGGGAATGAAAGGCCTTCATGTAGATAAGTAATTAAAGAATTTTTCCTAGACTAAATCATTTCTAATTATGTTGATTTTCCCATTGTGCCATTACCAGCTGTTTTACTATTTAGTAATCTGTCATTTAAATAATTTAGTATCAAAGCAGAAAATAAAACAATATATGTGTGATGTGCTTGTGAGGAGAGTTCCCTTGTTCTGCTATAATCAATTTAATTACTTTTCTAAGTAATAAAAAGTAAAATGTTACACAAATTTTTTTTTATAATTTGACCTATGGGTTTTTATACAATGTTGAAAATTATCTATTAATTTTTATCCCATTACCTTATTTACCAACTTTTAACAAATTAAACAAGAGTTTCAGGAAATGACAACATAAAACACATACACTAAAATATCCCATAATTTCTCTTATATTGGAAACCAAAAAACACAAATAAAGAGCAAAGTAAAAGGAAACAAAAAATGGGAAAACAGATGTTTTACCAATGAGAAGGAGGGCTTGGGAAGGACGTGGGGAAGGGAGAATTAAGCTGTGTCCTCTGTGTGCACCAATTCCCCAGGAGGAATGTAGCCACTGCGTCCTGCAAAACATCCACCAATAAAAAAATTAAACAAAAACACACTATTATTAGGAAATATCTGAATAAACATTATCTTGTTCCTTGTCTGACTCTCCTCATCTCTACCCTATATGTATCATGGTGTGCCATGCATTTCATAATACACAATGAAATAAAGATTCAAATAAAATAAAACTGCAAAAAATGGAAGTCTTATTTCTAACAAACCAAGCAGTAACAGCTGAAAGACTATATTATATAAAAGAAGTCAATTACTTATTTTCCATAAGATCAAATTAGGTTTTTTTTCTTAAATTAAATGTAAATTTTCCTTTCATTAAAATTTTACCATCAGCATGATGGTGACTAATTTAAAATATTAGTGTATGTTCTGCTAAAATGTTCAAATGTATTTTGAGATTAAAATAGCCAGCCATTGCTCTTTCCCAATTATCTTCAGTCTTTCTCACTTTTCCAAAATGTTATTACTTGTATTTCTTTGTCTTTTTCCAGATGCCTTTTCAGAGATCCTAAATTCTATGACTGCTAAGTCAGTGGCTCTTAATATTGGCTGCGTATTAGCCTCACATTGAGATGTTTTGAGAATTACAGGTAATTGCATCCCATCCCTGGAGATTCTAACTTAATTGATCTGAAGTGCAGCTGGACAGTGAAACTTTTAACAGGCCAGCAGATATCCTAATGCAAGGACAAGAGTGAGAACCACTGCAGTAGGAGGCAGTAACCTTGGAAGGCTTATTTCTGACTCCCATTCTGGAAATAAGCAAGATGTAGGGTTTATTCTTGGTGAGATATACCTGTAAGCTCTAAGAAATATAGTCAGAGACTTCAGAGATGTAAGGAGGGATTAAGAAGCCATTAAAACCTTGTACGATAATAATAGAGTATCAAACACTTGGGTTATGCTTCATCCAGATAAGGCAATACCTTTGGTAAATTGGAGCTATCTAGGTCCATGAAAGCCAAGAGACTTACCCTGGCAGTCTGATACCATCTTGCCTCCTGCTTCCACCTGTGCATGACAGGTGAACACTATCTACAACAGAGGAATCAGTCCCCACAAACATTACCCACCACTCAATTTCAGGCATGTTTTTTCTCTATTCTCTACCACCTTTTGTCCAAATGATCATATATTTGATGATAGACACTCAGCACTTTGCTTAATACAGTTTCTTTCTTTTTCATTCTTTCTTTCTCTCTTTGCCTTAGGTTGATTTAAACATGAACAGTCTATCCAAAAAGACTCAAGGAAAGTGTCTTGAAAAATCTGGGGGTTAATGAGAAAATGCATTTCCCATGAATAAAGGAAGCATGGGCGAAGTCACTACTCCCTTTTTGAGAGGACATTTGTAAATGATTGCAGCATACAAAAGCCATTATCCAAAGATTCAGGAGATAAGTCTTTAACTACACTCTTGAGCTCTAGCTTCAAATTCTGGATTCTCTTTACATTAAGTGTGTGGAATAGTAATCCATATAGTGTAGAATAGTAATTTTTATTGTTTATATCATTTTAAATTTAAATTTTTATAATATTGACAAACAGTTTAAGTGGCAAAAATCAAATTACATATTACATTACAGAAATTATGGTGACCCTCGCAGTGGATTTCACAATCATTTGCTTCTTTTTTTACTGATTTTCACTTTCTGTTCAGTTACATATTTGCATATTTTCTATGACAATCACAAAGTCAGTGCTGTGCCGGCCCTGCCCACAGGGCATGCTGAGAGGATGATGGATACAGGGCATGGTGGCGTGTGCCTGTAATTCCAGCACTTGGGAAGCTGAAAACAGGAGAATCACTATGAGTCTGACCTATGTACTGAGAAATTTTAAACCCTGTAGACCCTGTCCTAAATACAGAAAAAAAAAATCACAAAATCAGACAAGAATTCCAAGAAAACCTAGCCCAACATTTCATAATCTATGGTATTATACTTCATTTATTCCAAATATTTGCCTAAACTTTAAAATCCCAAAGAAGTCTATGAGCTAATCTGATAACAGAGAATATTCTCATCATGTTTTAAATTTGACACTCAGAAAATATCAAATCATAAAACAAAGAAACAAACAAGTTAATCTTATAATTCCTTACTTCCTGAAAAGACAATATTTAACTCCCAAAGAGCAGGAGTCTTAATTGAAAAGGTCCTAAAAATAAGAGTTCTATAGTATCCCATGGTCACTAGCCCCTAGAAAGCTTTTTGTCTTCCAAACATTTTAATTGACTCCCTTAGATGATAGGAATAGTTTTGCCTACATGAGTCTTGACAAGGAGTACAAAAGAAGTCAGAAGGCATCCAAATGAGGTGTCACACACCTATAATCCCAGCACTCTGTGAGGCAGAGATAGGCTGACTACAAGTTGGATCTCAACCTGGGCAATTAAGTGACTTCACAATGATCTGCATCAAAATAAAAATAAGAAAGGGCAGGTGATGAAGATCAGTCAAATGGTCCTAATTTTAATTGGGAGGAGGAGGAAGAGGAGGAGGATGAAGAGGAAGAGAGCAAGAGGAAGAGGAGAATGAGGAGGAGGAAGAGGAGGAGGAGGACATAAGGAGTAGTCAGAAGGCCCCTACTTACTCCATACTTTCTGAATAAGTAAGGACTAGTTTTTACAATAAGCAAGACCGTATTTACTATTCCAAATCTCTTTGAAAATCATTAAACAAGATTAATGGTGAAGTCTTTAGCAAGCTTACCTTGAGAATGACTCAGAACAAGATCATAGACTTGATGACTTTAAAACCTTAATGAGTGTGTCCATTCTCAACAAGACCTCAAAAAATAATGAAATCTGGTTTTATTTTGTCACAAGAAAACTCTGGATAAAATAAGTCACCACTCCTTCCTTTCATGACATCTAAGCACTTAGGGGTTAAAAACAGTCCAAAAATACCGTAAATAGTTTTCTTAAACAAAGAAAACATCCAAATTTAAATGTGTTGGTATGCCTAAAGAAATGACATAGGAAAAAGTCCCCAAATAAAAACTAATCATTCCCGCTTTCTACTTCTCCCACTAACTTGTATTTTGCTAAATGAGTAGTAACAAAGAAGCTAGAAAGCAGGAGATGAGTGATGCATAGATCCTAAAGTTTGATTACCAGAAGGTGCCTGACCTCAACCTCAACACATTTTTACTGAAACTTTACTGAAAGGAAACTGACTCAAGTAGCAATACTATCTCCAGCCATCTAGTTTGTGATACAATTAAATTTTATTTATCAAACCCATAGGGGTACAGAAAGCAAGGGTCTATTTTTAATTTTTGCTTAGATTTCAAAGCCATACTGAAAAAAATGCAAAACATTTAGAAACAGAAATAAACTGATATTGAACTTGCAATCTTATTCCTACCCAATGTAGCACCTGAGGAGTTTACAGATCTCACTGTAGATGACTACAGAGCAATATAATTCTCCTGGCTGGTGTAAATAAGGGAGAGGGATAGGGAAAAGAAGAGAAAGGGGAGGCATACTGTAAGTATGCACATATATATCCTCTATTCTCAACTGTTCCTTTATATGCAATATTTAGTATGCAGTAAACATTTTGAAGCCTGTGAAGATGCCAAATTAAAAAATGATAAAGTAGAGAAAACTTTCATCTACTGAAGCAGGTAAACTGTTACAAGACAGGATTAGGATTAGCACAATAAGTCTTTAAAATCTTAAACAAATTGTGCTGCTATAAACATGGGTATGAACTCAGAAACTAACTGTATGTCTATCGTAACCATCTTGTGTATACATATTTTCTTCCTTTATCACCTTCTTCTTTTCCCCTTTCCCCCAACCACAGTTTGTCTTTTCTTTTGAACAGTTTCTTCGCAGTTTTATACTAATATTGCATCGAAAAGATACCATGCCTACATCTTCTACTCTGAATCTACTACAAAGACAATAATATGCAGTACGTCAACTACTGCAACTGCCCCACTAACCTGTTTTGAAACTCAGTTTCATTGTTTTATCTCTTTAAAGCAAGAAAATAATATAAGAATTTAAACATGGACATGCTTTATCACTGTGGCATGATGCCTTTGACTCTTTCAGGAAAAAACCTAGAAGAGGAGTCTCTGATCAAATGGAATTTCTAGCTTTAGCTTTTCGAGGAATCTCCATACTGGTTTTTTATTTGTTTTGTTGATTTAAACTCCCACCAAGACTGGAAAAGGATTCCTTTCCAAAAGTCTTGACAGCCTTTGATACTGCTTGACTTTAGCTTTTTTAAAATAGGAGGGATGAAGAAGGATAAAAGGTGGAAAATATAAAACAAAAATTGTACAAAATGGGTCAAAAATTATGATTTAGATAATTGGAAGTTTATAAGGATCTGAATGATTATTTTTGAACTAATATTTTTGAATTGAAGTTTATAGAGTAGGTAGATGCAAGAGAAGATTAAATATGATATATGAAGTGATAAATGAACTAAAAGTATCTGAAACTACTGAATCAGAAGAAAAACAAGTAGAATAGCATTAGAGGTGTGTAAAAGAATAAATAAACCAACACTAGAGTCATTAGGAAGAAAGATCAAGAATGGAATAAAAGAAATAGATGAGAGCCAATGATTGGCTTCTTACACATTCATAAAGATGTCTACAGACCCAAAAGTCCCATGTACTAGGGACCTGGCCAAGATATCCAACTACCTCTATGAGGGTTACTGCAAGATGATGAAATAAGAAACAGAAAAATTTAATAATGCATGATGGGAGGCTGGGAGGTCCATGCCTCATGATGGGCAGACACAAAGACCACTCTAAATCTGCCACTATTTATTAGCTAGTGTAGGGGAGAGGGAAGGATGCTTTTTCTGGCACAGCATAGAGACTGTCATAGAACAGGTGAGTTTAACATTGTAAAGGAAATAATCTAAGCTCCATCGCCACACATGTATGCGAATTTAACTGACCTAGAGAGGAAGATGATTTCTGCATCCTTAAACTGGCCTACAAGAGTAAGGTAGAGTAAGGGTATAGAAAAGAACCCAGGGCATACTGTTTCAGTTTATAATTCCTGATCTCCAACACCTGTTGTGAACTTGGAGAAAGATAAAATCTATAAAAACAAAAACCAGGCATATAAAAGTCAACCTGTTGAAACATAAAGGATTTTTTGTTGTTGTTGGTAGGTTTTTTATTACATTTTCAATTTCATTCACTGATAATGGGTTATTCAGAATTTTTATATCTTCTTGATTTGACTTTAGTAATTTATTTTTTAAATAATTTTCTTGAGAAACAAATAGCAATGAGACAGTTTTAAAACCGATTAGTAGGACAGTTTCAATAATTAATAAATTGCATATTATTGTCTTCTTAGTGGCAATTCAATGGACAAGATGAAAAGATATGTTAAAAGCGTCTACAGAATATAGTCACATTATTGAATTCAGATGAACTCTGTGCAGAATATAAGCTGACAACTTAGTTCTCATCAACACTATGGAGAACAAAATAAAACAGAGTATCTATTAAAAATCAGATTTCTTATTCAATTCTTCAAAAATAAAGCAAAATAAAGTCCAAGAAAATTTCTCACAAAATTCACATAACACTAAAGCAAATTCTTCAGGCAGAACATAAACGATCTCCAATAAAAGTCAGCATCATCAAAAAAGAGGGAAAACACTACAGCAGGAAATATGCTAGTGAATGTGGGGAAAAAGTTTCTTTAAAAGACTACAGCAAAAAAAAATAAGACTATGGCTAACTGAAATGAAAATAACCATTGCATGAAATGAAAATGATAACACATGTAGAAATTAGATATTAAATAGTATACACAATAGAAAAGGAAGTATGCTATTGCAAAGATTTTTATTTTATTTTATTTCATTTTTCTTTCTTTGTATTTCTTAGGGAAGGGTCTACAGGGTGTTCAGTGTTTCACTACTAGATCAAACTCATAGTGATCTGCCTGTTTACAGCCTCCCAAGAGCTGGGATTACAGGCATGCTCCACCACACCCAGCCTCAATTTCCATCTCAGTGCACACTGGGGGCGGGGCCAGTGCAGCAGGCCCAGGTATCTAACCCCTGACCCTTATACCTGCTTGCAGATGCTTTGATCCTCTGAGCTATTTAGCTGGACCTGTTGCAAAGATTTTGATAAATTGAAGGCACATGTTTAAACATCTGAAGAAACCACAGAAGATGGGTAGAGAGCAATAGTTAAAAACCCAACAAAAGAAGAAAATGGAATAGTAGAAAATATTCAGTCAGAATACAAGAAGTCAAGAAAGAAAAAAATTGGAAAAATAGTAGATGAGACAAGTAGAAAACAAATATGAAAACAGTAGACTTAAGCCCAGTGATGGAACTCTTTGAAATGGGGAACTGAGCTGGGTGGAGTGATGCACACCTGTAATCCCAGCACCAGGGAGACTGAGCAGGGAGGATTGTTGTGAGTTCAAGGCCAGCCTGGGCCACATAGTGAGTTCAAGACCAGCCTAAACTACCTTGTTTCACAGTAGTAATACTAATACTAATACTAATAATAGTGATAATAATAATTTAAAAATGGGAAATCAATGCCAATTGTCTATCAATATAGTTATTTCTGTTATAACTTCAATAAAAAGCAATCAATGCTTTTCTATACATATATTAGGTTAGTGTTTCATTCTATGAATGTATTTATACTTCTGTTTTCTTTCCCCTCACTGATTTGTAAAAGGCTCAAATCTCTTTGCTTGAAAAAGCCTATAATTTTTTTTCCATTTTAATGGAAACATTGGCACTACAATGCCAAGAAAACCCATTTTTATGCCCTCTGGGTTTCCAGATAAGTCCTGCTCAGATTCTTAACTGTGAGATTTTATAAATGCCATATTTTGATTTTTTTCCTAAGTCTTAGTACAGAAAAAAGTTATTTTGACCATGGAAATATTTCTACAAATCAGGATCCCATCAGCTATTCAATTTCAGATCAAGTATCTGCCCAAGAAATAAGCATGGAAAAAAAAGACTCATAAGAACACTAGCTACCAAATCTCTGCTGAAAATTAAGCAGAAGACAGAAAATTTCACTAAGGATGCACCTAATTTTAATCTTGACCTTCTAATATTTATGAAAATTAATAGTTCTATTACATTTATTCAGCATAGACTTGATTATCCTATAACAAATAGTCTATGAAATAAATTTTCACCAAATGTCAAATAGCAGCCAGCCAGTCCTTTCCTGGTTAAATATATGATGGTACAAACTTTTGCTTGATTTATTGGACTATAGGTCATCTAGAAGCAAAGTTGTTCTCAATCCTCTGAGGCTTTGAAGGGAAGCTATTAGAAGAGTTAGTTCACTGTAAACACCATATATAATTACACATTGAGTGCTAGCATACCAACTTGATTACATATGAATTAATCATTTTCATAAAAAATAGCTTTTTAAGGAGAGGATCATCAGTGCTCTTAGAAAACTAATGAATGATTATAACAATGAATATAGTTCCGGCACTCGATGGGTAGTTCCTATTTCTCTGCAAAGGACCAATTGAATTAACTGAAACATGGAACAAATGAGTGGAGAAAGAACAACAGAGATCCCATTTAATACAGGAAGTATTTTCCATGTTTCACAGAAGTAAAACTAATACATTTTGGGAATATTATTGAGATGAAATTTTAAAAATAAGTAAATGATGTTGATTTGTAAAAGACTCAAATCTCTTTGCTTGAAAAAGCCTATAATTTTTGTCACCAAGTGAACTACTGATCCTTGTTCCACATCCATGATTGTGCCATTCTCCCATCCTAACAGGGTGAGTAAAAGTTATTAAACCAGAAGCTGACCTTCTGCTAGCACCATCCACTCATTTCGTTTGAAAAACTTTGCATACTAGGTCTTGGGAGTGCAGAAGTAAATAAGACCCTAACTTTAGCTGGCTGACCATCCCCATGGAAATAAATCAATCTAACATATAATACTAGTGATTCACACTGAAGGGGACACTACGGATATGCGGAAGTCATGGCACGGAGCTCTTCATTCCTCCTAGGTCATGGCTGAAAACACCGGAGAACATATTATCTTCAAAAATTGTGTTTGCTTTATCTTTGGTTCCTAATTCTCAACAAGTTCTAAAATGAGCTCCTTGTGACAACCATATTATCACAAATACATTCTGGGTACAATAAAGAACAAAATATCATAGTCTAAGACAATGTCTAAAATTCAAGCATTTTCTTTTAGATAATTGCCAGTTTTTCTTGAAATTCTTATACCAACCAACACTAACACTGGCCAATTTCTGAATTCTATTTTGTGTCCTCACCCTAACTGATCAAGAGCAGCTATATGTTGCTACTACTTTCAAAGGGATCAGAATATCTGATCAGAATACCGCTCAGAAGCAGGAAAAATGTGTTAATGGTGGACAGAAATGGGACTTTTTAGTGCTCTGATCTTCATCAGAGCTGCCAATTTCTCATGACCATCAAATTAGACAGGAAATGGAGAATCAAGGTGGCAACAAACACAGTTCACACACCTTCACTATTAACTCCATGATTCCCCTGTAAGTTCAGTATTGTTGTAACAGTGTTACAGACAGGCAAGTCTTATTAGAGCAATAAAATGATTCAGAAGTGACACAGACTAAATAAATGGCAAGGCCAAACTAAATTATGAGCAGGATCTGACTAAAATCTTCCAAGGACATTGATACCACATTCTTATGAGGTAGCAGTAAATCTATGTGAAAAGATGAAATCTGCAATGAATCTATGAAATATGATAATAAATCATCCTTTGTTAACCCCACTACCAAACTTCTAAGTTTCTATGTACTTGCTGCAAAAAAAAAAAAAAATAGTAAATGTTTATCCCAATGGTACAGTTTTCATAGAAAGCCCAAAGACCAATAATGACAGTGGAAAAACCAGGCCATGTTGAGGGTCAGGCACCAGTACAACTCTGTAGCCTAGCAAAGAATAATATGCTGCTAGACTCCAGAACTAATTTAGATAAAATTCAGAAAGTTCATGCACACAGAATGTTAGAATCCAAAATTTATATTCTTTCCTGTCTACTACATTCACTACAGCAAATTTCTACAAGTCAATACTTGAGCCAATTATAATAAATAATAGAACTACTAATAGTTAATAAAATTTGTGTATATCTTTGAGTTGTCTTAACTTTTCTACTATAACAATGACTCACAATTTATCTCTTAGAGAAATCGATAGTATTTTTTGTTTTAATCACCCTCCTAGCTGGGGTCCCAGATTCACAGCTCACACAGCACCTTCAAAAGTTACAAATCTGGGGTGTGGATAGGTAGTTCAAAGAGAAATTTTGATCCATGAGACAGTTTAACCATATTCAAGGACATTTGGTAGAAATAGTTACTTCTCATCTTGACTGATGAAGTACGCTTTCTAGGAGAAGGATGTGAGCTTTCTCCCACCTGGCTGATTGCTACTTTTCAGCCTGCTTGGACCCCTCTTCAAGTGGCAGCGTGGGGAGCAGCCGTGCACAAACATCAACAAAATACCTCTAACCTGCTGAAGTAACATGAGAAAAACTGAAGCAGTTCAGTAACTCTGTTCCATGGCACATAAGTTATATTAGAGTAATTTGAGAGCAGTTTCTGGAGCCAGTTCTATTCAGTGGAGTCTAACAACTAAAAACAAGTGCCTCAGATAATGTGTTTCCATGCACCAAGTCTAATGGGGGCAGACAGAGACCACAAAGCACAAATGCACTATGATACCTCCATGAACACAAATTATATAGAGGCATCCTAACCGTGAAATAAATATACATAATTTTCTCTTCTGATGAGTTTTAAAATGATAAAGATTTATATTATTCTACCTAAAAGAAAAGGAATGTAAGGAAGTGGACAAGCTGCTTATATATCAAAGTTATCACATTTGTTCCAAGATGATTTTGCTGCAAACCTTAACTCTTATAATGCTGTAATTATATTAAGATTATACACAGCAATAAATGAAAAAAATGACTACATATACTATCACTTAGTCCTTTTGTTCATTGGGAATGTTTCACGCTAAATTTGCCCATTTCTTTTTATAATAGTAACATTAATATGATCCATTACATATTAATAAGGGCATTGTGTCAAACTGCAGGAGTCAAACTGCATTATACGTCTTTTCTTTTGCTTATGCAAATTCCAACAAAAGTAATTCAATGTTTTCTAATTCTCAGTTATATTTCTAATAAGTAATAATTTTCTCAGCTATGAATATGTATGAATAAAAGGTTTTCCTTTCTGATAAATAGGAGTGGCTACACCATTATTTTTTCCAAGCTCTTTTGACACATCTTTTTTTATTTTCTAACTAAAACATCTATTGTTAGATGACAATTTAATTGCTGTTAAGTACTTCAGAAAAAGTCCACAAAAATATTTCAAGTGAATTCATGGTTTTATATCCTATAATGGAGAAAGAAGCAATTATAATTTTGTTAATATAGGATTACTTTACTCCCTTCTATTTCTCCTGCCCAGTAAGAGCAGTTTAGGGCAAGATATTTACCATTCATTTTATAAATGAGAGCCTCTCACTTGAAATCTTAATAACTGGTAGCATTTGTGAAATCTTAGCCAAGGTAAGGGTGAGGGAAGGCAGCTAAACTGCAGAGGTCCCAGTATCAGAAGAAAAAGGAGAAAGAGGAGAAGGAAGAGGAGGAGGAAGAAGAGAAGAAGAAGAAGAAGAAGAAGAAGAAGAAGAAGAAGAAGA
>NW_004524627.1:2383359-2390517 GCF_000260255.1 Octodon degus | reverse complement strand
GAAGAAGAAGAAGAAGAAGAAGAAGAAGAAGAAGAAGAAGAAGAAGAAGAAGAAGAAGAAGAAGAAGAAGAAGAAGAAGAAGAAGAAGAAGAAGAAGAGAATTAAATTACAGAGCACCTCTCCATCAAACTCAATAGGCATCTGGCAAAGTTGACCAAAGGTCAGCTACGTCTGGAGTTGTGTAAATGGGATGAAAGAAATAGGAATTGCTGACTTTGCTTTTCAAATATTTATTTTTAATGGAAAGAGAATTTTCAGGAGGCTTCTTCTAACATAACAAAAACCCTATGTGGTCTGTGAATTACCTTAAATCAAATGTGTAGACAAAGAGTACTATAAGCTCAATCAATCATGAGTTGTACATGGGATCTTTTTAAAAACTTCTTCTTAGGTACAGAAATAGAACAGTTCCTCCCATCTCTAATGATGGCTCCCATGAACTGAGGTAATGAATTCATCTGGGGAAGAAGCAAAGAGCAAAACTGGTGAGACAGTATATAAACACATGGGATGTTGGTTGTCCTTGATAGCTACCCAGGCACATCATTTCTTGTCAGGTTCCCCACTTCTGTGGACAGTTGCTGCACATGGAGCTCTGTCAAGGAAACTCTAAGAACGGGCTTTGGGGACATACTTTCTGAGATTTTATTTCATTACTTAATATCTATAAAAGTTAGAACAAAATTCTTAATCTGTCTCTGCCTCAATGTATAAAATAGGAATAATAATACATCCTTAATTTGAGTACAGCAATGATTAAGTCAGTACTTATAAAATGCCTAGAACACTGTTGACATATTGTTAATATTTACTATATGTTTTCTAATCCATACCAAAACCAAATGCTGATCTTAACAAATATTTTAGAGACTTGATACGTAAAATGAAGGTCATACATGGATATTAAAAGATGAATTTCCACTGGTCTTTTAAATGAAAGAAAGTGAGGTGTTGTTTAGGTTACCGGTAACTTTGGTGCCACAAACAAAACCGAGTTGAGCTACATTCAGGAAAAGGGAGTAGAATGGACAGTGGCAGGGATCATTTCTAGAAAGAGAGCAATGACAGATGTTCAGAATTACAAAGAAACAAAGGAGGGTTTTAATATTTGTCCTTCCCATGATTCCTTATCTCCACCTAATGGTAGAGTACATCTTCTTTGGACCATTCCTGGGAGGAGAGGAAAAGTAATAGCAACATAGGTAGTAGATTCATTGTAAAGTGAAGTACAGGTATAAAGAACAAAATACTTAAGGAAAACGGAGGTGAAGGCATTAGAAAAAGAAAGTAACATTCTAAAGGCCAAGAAACTTAAGAAATGATTGTGATGAAGAACAAAGAAAGCAGTCACACAGTATATGCTGTTCACACTGGCCTTTTATGAGTTGTGCCTCCATCTATCTATCTTCTAAAATAGTATGTTGTAAAATATATGACAGTATAAAATGCATTAAAGTTGTGCCTTGGTACTCACCATGACTTGGTTCCAGGATACACAATGGATACCAAAAGTTATGAGGATCAAGCAACCATCTTATCCAGGAAGAGTATCCCCATGTCACCAGGGAGTTGATGTTGACAAGTTCTAGCCTTGGGCCAAGGAGATGGCTGAGTGGAATACGCACTTCCCTGGCAAGCATAAGGGCCTGAATTCAATCCCCAGTTCCACCAAAAAAAAAAAAAAAAAAAGTAAAGAAAAGTTCTAGCCTGTGTCAAGTACCAAACAAATGACCAAGACCTAATTTTGTATCCCAATTCATCAAGTAGATCCCACAAGCTTAAAGGAAGTCAATTACCAAGATACAGCTGCATATATTGATTGACTGCAGAAGTCAGTGTGAACCATGATAGTCAAAACAGTTTTTGCAGACTGAGGATGGTTAGTCTACGTTTAAAAACCTATGTGTTTGAAACATATGACAAAACTAAGACTTTTATGTTCTGCTGGAGTGGCTTGATCATGATAAAACTTGAACAGAAACACTTAATGTGGTTATTGTTGAAAATTAAGAGTTAGAAAAACTAGGTTGGGTGACATTGAAGAGACTTTGAACAAGATAGATTCCAGAAGACAATGTAAAGCTGATGAAATTCAGAGACTTGTCACTGGCAGGGAGTAAGTTAGAAGTGGCCTACATAACAATTGATAGATGAATGATATCCCAGTCCCAAGGAAGGACAAATTTGAGTCATTTGTAAGAAAATAGATGGATCTCAAGACCATAATACTAAGTGAAAAATGTTAGAGAGGTTACAAATGGTTTCTTCAATATGACACACTCAGTATACAAAGAAAATTAAGAGCAAAATAAGAGACTTGTTAAGAAATAGAGAAGCAGACTCTAGAAACAGGAAGGCGATCTAGGAAGGAGGGAAGGGAGAGATTGGAAGAGCAAGGGGAGTAAAAATGATCAATATATAATATGTGCGTGTGTCAACAACCCTAACTAGACGCACTACAGACACATATGAATGAAACAGTTTTAAGGCAAGAAATGCTAGAAAAACACACAAGAGCAAGCGCTCAGAAAACTAATATTTGAATACTAACAATAAAAGAAGGTGTCAACTCAAAGTGTCAGAGAAACATAGAAATGCAGAAACTAGCTATCTTTGATCTGATGGCTGCTGAAGAAATATAGTGACACACTCAAAATTGGAAGTAAAGAGATCAAGGTTCAAACCCTAGTCAGGCTTCTCACCCATTCGTTCTTCTTGTTCAAATTATTTAAGCCTTTCTAAACCAAGTTTATTTGTAAAATGGGGATAACAATACTGTAGATTTTCTTTGGTGAATTAAAGAACTCAATATACGTAACTGATTCATCACAGTGTCATCATAGTAAATTGCTCAGCAAGTATTTGCTATCATCACATTACTATAAATTCTACAAAATAATTATTTTGTTTATTTATTTATTTATTTTTTGTATTTTAGGGAAGGGTCTAGAGGGTGTTCAGGGTCTCACTACTAGATTGGACTTATAGTGATCTGCCTGTTTACAGCCTCCCAAGAGCTGGGATTACAGGCATGCACCAACATGTCCAGTCTCAATTGCCCTCTCAGCATGCACTAGGGGCAGGGCTGGCAGAGCAGGCCCGGGGATCTAACCCCTGGCCCCTGTACCTGCTTGCAGGCACTTTAATCCACTGAGCTATTTGGCTGGCCCAAAAAATAATTATTTGTAGTATTAGTCTTTCCCTTTTATTTAGAATGTGAACACCTGAAGACCAGAGACTTTCACTGTGTCAGACACACTCTATAGCAGCTCAATAAATAATGTTTTGAGAAAATTATTGCTGTTATTTTTGTACTGGTAACTGGAAAGACCAAGATCTAGTCAAAATAAAGGAGTCAAAAGACAAAAAGCTATTTTGGAGCTTATTTTATTTTACCAGTGAATATTAATGTTAAATAATAGAGGGGTTTGTTCTTGGAAGTTAATACAAACATTCCACATTTCTTAATTTGTTCCTCATTCCTCCCTCTTCATTTTCTCCCCTCTCCTGCAGAGTCCCTTCCCAGTGTCCTAAAGTCCAGCTCCTGGTTTCCTGTTAGCTTTTCTTAATTTTTTTCTTCCTTTCTTCTCTTTTTTCTTTTTCTTTTTTTTTCTTTTTTATGTTGCTGGGGCTTTTTTGTTTGTTTGTTTGGTTTGGTTTGGTTTGGTTTTCAGTTTCTCATAAAGAGAAAAGATGTAACATTGAACTTTTTTAGTCTGTCCAACTTCACTTAACATGGTAGTTCCAATTTTCATGCATTTTCAGGAAAATGATATGATTTCATTCTTTCTGGCTGGAGAATAGCCTATTGTGTGAGTGTGTGTGTGCGTGCGTGTGTGTGTGTGTGTGTGTGTGTGTGTGTGTGTGTGTGTACAGCACATGTTTTTGTCCACTCACCTATTCTGACTCCTCTCAGCTGTTTCCATGGCTTAGTTACTGGGAATTGTCCAGCTGCACACAAGGGTATGCATGTATCACCATCACATGTGAACTTTAATCCTTGCAGGAATATACTCAGAGGTGGTATAGCTGGGTCATATAATATTTCTATATTTAGGAAATAATATTTCTTCAAACAAACCTCTATACTAATATCCATAAAGATTGTGTTAGTTTCTGCCTACAAACTTTGTAGAAGCCTTGCCCCATCCTTGCCTGTACTCAATTTGTTTTGTTTTTTATTCTTGACTACAGTCATTCTCACTAAGGTACAATGAAATCTCAGTGCACTTGTAATTTGCATTTCTGTACTGGTTACAGAAAAAAAGTGAACATTTTTCACATAACTTTGTCCATCAGAAATTTTTTGAGAAGTATTTACACAATTTACTTGTCTACTTTTTATTAGGCTCATTGTTTTATGGTGTTAATTTTTTTAGCTCTTTGTATTGTATAGATATGAGTTCTCTGTTACAAATGTATGTGGCAGTGAGAGTTTCTCCCATTCAGTGAGTTGTCTCTTCACTCTTGTTTCTTTTGCCCTGATAAAACTTTTTAAATTGATGTAATCCCATTTGTTGATTCTTGATATTATTTTCCATGGTTTTGAAGCCCTATTAATGAAATGTTTCCTGTGCCTATGGCTTCAAGTCCTTCTGCTCTTCTGACTTCCATCAGTGAAACAGATTTTTAAGCCATTGATTTTGAGCTGTCATTAGTGTTGTCTTCTGGTAAAACTTACCCATTGACTTTTCCATGTTATACTTATTTTCCAGAACAAATCAGTGAGCCTAGAAACCTTGTTAAATAAATGCCTATAATGTAGGGAAGATTATGCTTACCAGCTTTCAGTACTCATAAACAAATTCCACTGTGTGTGAGAATTTTATTCAATAATAGGGACATAGGGAAAGATAATTTTGAGAGATTTGAGTCAAAGAAACTAGAAATAGAATCAATCTGCTTCTGAAGATTGTGCATCCTCTGTTGCTGCTCACTGTAAACTCATTTTGGTTACAATATCATGCTAGAACTTTTATTTAAAATTATTTGTATTACATCCTTTGGAAATTAGTTGTCATTCACTATGCCATTTCTCTTCAGATTATTTCATTTAATTCTTTTAATTAATGTGGGTTGACAATTTAGGACAGATAAGTAGAATTTTTAAAACTCCAACAATGATTCAAGGATATTGCATTGAAATATTTGATAAGAAAGAACCATTTCATACAGTGATAAGGCTGAATAGACTCTATCAGAAATGAAGAGATAGAAGTAAAACTTAAACCATGAGTATATTAGAAAAACATCAATAGAATTAAGAAGGAAATAATTACATAAATTCCAGCAAGTAAAATTTGTTACATATTGAATAACCTAACTGAATTGGAATGGTCATTTATCCAATCAGCTATGGGCAAACAAACTTAAAGCGTAAAGATTTACTGAGAAAAATATTAACTTTGAGGTCAAAGATACTATTTCAACATTTCTGAGTGAAATAACTTGTCTCATATTGATTATAACGTATATAATAACAACTGATTGAATATTTATTTTCATAGCATAGAAACTTTGCAAAAGAGGTAGATTAAATTGGACATTTTAGGGATTTTATATTTGAAAAACAAGCTATGCCTCCCCAAAGATACATAAGATCTAATAGTTTGATAAATTGTCTAGCTACAATAGGACAAAGAGCAGATTTATAAACATCATCCCTAAGGAGACAAGGGAAGTTAAAGATGAATGATATCAAATATTACCTTTAATAAAATAAGTGGACAAAATGCTACTAGCATCCAGGTTTCTTTATTGCAGTTTTCTTAAAATCCTTGTCTTGCTTCCTTCACCACTATGAGTGAACATTTTGGATATCTGAAGCTTAGCCTGAGGTGAGCTACTCATAATACGTTTTCTGAATAGTTTGTTTTCCTTTTGTAGGCTTCTACCTGCATAATATGTGAGACAGAACAGAAAGCAGAGTCCCTCAGCTAAGAAGCAGAATAGTGGGCTCTGCAAAAACTAGATCCATCAGCACCTTATCCTGGAGCCCTTCTATCAGAGTTTGCAAGTGAGAGAAGGAGGCTAAAAGATGTAGAAGATCCCAGCCAATATGATAATTAAGCTAGATTGTTAATTTGCTTGCTCTCTGAATGTGTCTGGGTGGGTCACAAAGGCAAGACTTTGGGGATTTATGTCTAGTCCCTGCTCTCATTCTTTCTGGTGAGCTTTCCATTCTACTCTGATTCCGAGCTACCACGAATGGAGCAGCTATTCTTCAGCAAGTATACCTGCCCTAATGTTCCTGCCTTGGAGCAAGCTGGCCATGGACTAAATCCTCAAAAACTATGAGCAAATAAACCTCCCTTTAAACTGTAAATGTCCATCAATATTTTGTCTTAGCAATCAGAAAAGTGACGAAGAAATGATAAGTACCTAGTTGAAATTATACTTTGTTGTATGGGCAATGTACTTCTTGTGGATTTCTTTGATTAAGCTATTTCTTTCATGTTACTTTATCTCCTTTGGATTTAATATTGCCATTTTCTCTAGAGCTAAGTACACTTAATTTACAGCTCCCCCATGTACTCTCTTTTTTTTTGTAAGTTGTAGATCTTTCATAAAATAATTCCGAGGTGTTCACATTCACATCGTACAAGTGCCCTCTGTGAAATAATGTATGACTTCAGAATAAGACAACACACATCTGATATGATTTATCTCATATCCTCTGACACATGAAATATGATACTGATATAATAAGTTGTATCATATTTTAAATGCTCCAACCTGAATATTTCAACCTTGACCAACATTTTTGATGTTTAAGTCCTGAAAACAAATGATTGAAGTCATCTTATTCCTCTAAGTAAATAATAAGGACTTGAGCTTTTAATTACATGTCTTCTGGTCACATGAGTGTTATGTGAACACCAAATCTGCTTACAAACAGTTTTCATTCCATTAACAAAGTAAGACTTGAAATAAGAAGATAGCATGAGGTGCTGTAGAGTACTGTGGGGTGTGACCACTAGATGAGTTCTAGAATATAAAACAGGAGGTACCCTAAACACCAACTAACTCAACTTTGAATTTTTCATCTTTCCCATGCCTGGTACATAATGTAAAGGAGGAGAGGTATACAGTGGTCCCTTACTTAGGAGCTTACATCCCCCACTATAAATGAAAAACAGTGAAGAATTGACATTATTT
>NW_004524627.1:2371590-2383259 GCF_000260255.1 Octodon degus | reverse complement strand
TATAAACCCTTTAAACACTTTTATAAACCTTTCTCACACTTTCTAATGTTCTTAAACATTTTCCAAACTTGTAAACCTACGTAATTTTAATAACATATGTAAATTGTGTGGTATATAGTACATATTCACCCATGAAGGAATACATACTGTAAACAGTGTAGCTTATTCCGATTTAATCTTCTTTTACTATGTTAGGATTAACATTGTCAATACATTTTTATATATTTCTAAATTTTTAGGCAATAATCATTAAAACCATAAATACTGTGCATATAAATATGTATACAGTACCATACACTATCGTAAAATCCCACAATATGGCCAAAAGTCTGCAATAAATAATTTAGATTAATATTTTTTGAAAGCCTGTGTAACAGTGAGTCTGTAAATTGAGCCGTGAAATAGCGAAGGACGACTATAATTTGGTTCACAGTTTCAGGGGATTCAGTCCACGGCTTGTTGGCTCCCAAGCAGCAACATCATGGTGACACGGCGAAGGGGCTTATTTCATGCCAGCTGGGAAGTGGAGCAGAAGTGCCAGAGAGGAAAGGGTGAGAGACCAAATACGCACCTCAAGATTGCACCCCTGTGAGCCACCCAGACACACCCAGAGGCATGCTTTACTAATCTCGGCAGCTCCCAAGCTAATCTGTTTGACTGTCCACCGTAACCACCCAGAACTGCCTTGCTTTTTGAACGCTAAAAATCAGTTACAAAAATTATGTCCAGAAACCCAGAAACTGACTCCACAAACATGGCCTAACTCCAAGTTGTGGTGTTTTTGCTCCAACTTCACACTTGAGAATTACAAGTGATAAAAGAGGGTGCCTATGGCCACGTAGATAACTGTCCTGCATGGCAGAGGACAAAAGCAAGTCTTGATCCAGGACCAGCGAGATGTCAGCTAAGCCGGCATCCTGTGGTTGGCCACCAGGTGACACACACTGACCTCAGTGTGGGAGGGCGGGCAGAGGACAGCACAAACGGGCAGAGGTGGAGCTCGGAGCGAAGAGGAACACTCCTGGCACCACCGGCAGTCACGGAAAGGAGAAAGAAAAGTCTTGTTAAAACATACTGTCACTTTACCAAATTCCTGACTACTGATTGGTGGTTTTTATGCAGCAAATATATTTTCTGGGAAGAAAAAAAAAACGAAAGAATTTTTTTTACAGCCTTGCAAAAATATTATTCCCAGCACCATAAATAGCTTGAGGCCTATTCACTAAGTTGGCAAATGCTTATTCGCAGCTTATTGATTTCAGGCCTTGTGGTAGACAGAGAAGCACAAAGATGCCCCTGTGCCTGCTCTTAGGCATATTGGAGTCTAAACTGCAAAACTGGCAGGCACGCTCGGCTTCTGCGCTGCATTACTGCGAGCTCACAGAACTTGCATATTTTCTAGACCAAAAATCTTGACAGTGGAGATGTTGGCTTTCCAAATCAGAGCTTTATAAAATACTTTAAAGTTTCTACTTTTACTACTAAAACTCCCAGCCTGACAGCTGAGACAGTAGCATAAAACTGATGTAATCGAACTAACTGAACAGGCCAGTATGAAAAATCTCAATGTGGGTAGGAACATGGAGCAATAGAATAAGACACGCCTGCACAGTCTGTCCCAAACTCGCTGATAACAGCTGGATCACAGAGGACAGCTGTGTGAGTGAATGCATACTCTAGCACCTTTAGAGATTTCTACCCAGATGGAAGTTTGGAAAATTAGAAACTAGGAGAGGAGTGAGAGACTGTTTGTAGTGAATCAAAAAGAATTGAAGAGAAATTAACCAACTGAAACCATGAGCATTTTTGCTTACTGGACTATGTATGGAAAAATGCGTTGGCTATTGCTTCTCCCCCTGCTTCACACATCCTCATTACATGCCGAGTCCACTGATACAAAATGTTTTACCTGCTCTTCCCTCTTCCTGCCGATCTCTGCTACCTGTACAAATGTGCTCAGAGCTCTCCTTGAAATCCTGGGACAGAATGAAGATGAGAATGTTTTTAATTTCAAAATCGTTGTAGTGCTGTGCTTTGTACAGACTGGGGACTTACACTGGGGCTGCCCAGAGATTTCTCCTCAGAATCAGTTTCTCTTGTTCATTTCATGGATGGGCAAGAGCAAGTTTTGCAAGAAGAAGCATGTGTTATGAGATTATGTTTCTCTTTGGCTTAAATTTGTGGCTGTGTACTCTATGTCAGTGTTTGCCATTCTTAAGTGAGGCACCTATTATAACCTGAACCCTACAAAAGTGTGATGGATCTGTTTCATCTAAAACTCAAATTTTCAATCTCAGAGAACTATAACAAGAAAGTAGAACTGCCCTAAGAGATATTTTGAGCTTCTCTTACAGGTAAGTAATGCAACACTAGATAAAAAGTTTTAAGACACATAGAAGAATAATTAAATAACTAAAGTGGAAATGAGAAAAGGGCTGATGGTCACTCTGTACTCTCTTCCAGATTTGTAGAGCAGAGAAAACAAAATTTACTGCTCTCTTCTCAAAAAGGGAGAAGGCTTCCAATGGGCCTGAAAAATGTGATTAAAGTAATAAACTTTAAATATTACAGATCCTTAAAATGCATGAGACAAAAAGGCAATGTACCTACTAACATTCTAGAAATAGAATCTCTTGTAATTCTATACATAGAATTTTACTGTATTCTCCCTGAAATAACACATATGCATATTAATAAAATTTTACATGCAATTTTAGAGATTTCAGGAAATTCTTTAGCCATTTGTTACCAGATTAAGAATTCTACAGGTAATGAAATGCTCAATTAAATCAGAGGGCCTCATTTTTCAGACCTCAAGTGCTTTTCCCAGGGGCACATGACTAACTCATGTGAACAAATAAAGCACCAGATGTCCTAATACTTAACCCACACCTGACTGGAGTTAGTCTCCAAATGTCATTAATCATTATGCAAGGGACATAAAGGAGCCTACTCAGGTTTTCCTTACCATAGTTTATGATTGGGCATTTAGTAACTCTCCAGATGGGTTTAAATTAAAAGAGATTTTCAATTAGTTTGTACTATTCCCAGTTCACTAAACAAATTTTCTGATCTGCTGCTTCCCATATTTTTTCTTATTGTTTTGTAAAGTAATATAGAATTTTAGACCCCTCCATTGTCATCTCTGGGATGTTTCTCACAGTATTAGTTATCCATGATGTTCCATAAAATTGCACTGAAATACAATGAATCCTTGAATAAATAGGCTTCAATATATCTGAAGTAGTCTCACCTCTGCTGAAATTCATAGGATGGTAATCTAAAGTAAATGTCAGGGTTTTTGGGGGGAGCAGGCATGTTTATCTTAGTACACAGATGTAAAGAATGACATTAACAGGACCAGAAGACACCTGGAGGCTATAATGGTATATCTTGCAATAATGGAGATTATTTGTGTACTAATATGTAACATTATCTTTCTGTTATTTATACAACATCAATGGAGAGGAGAAACAAGTCTCCATTCAAAGTCATGGATCCACGGCTGTCGGCTTTCTCTAATCCATGCCTGTCTACTTAGGCAACAGTTGGGTTCATCATATTTCCTCCGGCCTCTATCATTGCCAGATTAGGGCATATCTTGTTTGTATTTCTGTGTTCACTGATAGGTTTTAGCTTGTCAAGGACCAAGGTTTTGTCCTGTTGCATTACAGAGCCACAGTAACTGGTTTTAAAAGCTCAATAAGCATCTACTGGATTAACAACTGACCAAAAGCAGCAAATAAATCAGGATTCTACACATGCCATAAACTGAGGTCTTAATCAAACAACAAGCTTTAGTGGGAACTAACAGTCAGAGAAAGGTGCTTTGGTTTATGTGTTTGTTTTTCTGGCTTTGTTTAAAACAATTTGTCAGAGTGAATTGTGCTCTACCAGAAAAAAAAAAAAGAAAGAAAGAAAAGAAAAGAAAAGAAAAGAAAAGAAAAGAAAAGAAAAGAAAAGAAAAAGAAAGGGGGAAAAGGGATCACTGCTCCTTCAGATAGTTTAGATTGGTGAGGTAAACTTACAGGTTCACTGAAATTGATAAAAAAAAATTAAAAAGAGGTATCTCTAATGGATATGATAGAAATTTAATTTCACTTCTACCTTCAGTAAACCAAAGAGATTGATTTATTTAAAAATGTAACAAATAGGGCTTAAAGTAGAATTGTCCTGAGACTCCCTACAGAAGCTTATAGGATATTGATTAGTAATTCAGGACAGAGCTCTTACAGATACATTAGATTTTCAAGGGTAGAGCCATGTTTTCTAAGGCTTTTGGTATCCCCAGTACTAAATATATAATGCCTGGCATATAATAGGCTTTTAATACATATTTTATACATAATGCTTGCTAATGTTTCTGTACTTATGTGTACATCTCTCTATATATTAAATTTATCTGACTTTGTGTTCAACTGTGGCAGGTGGTTGTTGAGGTCATCCACATAGGCTTTGTATCTGACTGTTTAAGATCACTGTTATAGATCATTGTTATAGATCCAGTTTTTTTAAGTTTGCCTTCGTGTCTTGTGACTATCCAAGAGGGAAGAGATGTACCACAGTATTTATAACCTTATTTGACTAAAGAACTTTTTAAAAAATCATGTGTCAACTAATGTTCTAGTCCTCCCACACAGAACACCATTAGTAATACTGTTATTAATTAATTTCATGAATGGGATATAGTTTTCTCATCATAAACAAAGTTTGGTATGAGGATCCTAATACAATGAGAAAACTCTGAGAAGGAACTTGAAGCAGTGAAGATAAGGATCATTTATTTCCAAAGGATGAACAATTTCTTAAAATCATTTCTTATCTCTCCCTTGGGAGGGAAGAATATGGAACATGTACATATTAGTATGCTGTTCCTGCTGTTAATAATGATAACAACAATAGTCATTAAGGTTGCTGGCCATTGCTTATTCACATGAAACAATGTGAGTACTGTCATAATGTGTCATGGTCAGTGTTTTTTAAGTAAAAGAGTACTGACAAAGAATAGCTGAAAGATAAATGCTCTGTGAGCTAAACATAATGAAATATGCTGAGGCCATGTGCAGGGTTTGTCCTCCTTGAAGCCATTTCTTCATACTGCAAAGGAAGTTTATAATCCCAGCGCCTCCCTTTTCTTTTCCTAGAGAAGATCTATTTGCATTTGGGTCCTCCCTCCTTCTTAGGAAGGAAGAGTAGCAGAGGGCTAGTTTTGAGATAGAGTCTCAGATTCATCATTGCAGGTCTTCTCTCCTATATGAAAATCTCTCTGTGCATACACAGGAAATATTTTTTCCCATTATGTGGGCCTATAGGGGCTTATATCTTGTTTATATCGCTCTAAGCTAACAATCATTCTGCTTCTTTTTCAGAGCATTGTTAACTGTTAGGATAAAACATAGATACTAAAAAAAGTATAAAGGCCTTATTTTGTTCCAGTTGTTGTGCCAAGCGCTTCGTGTCTAGTATCTACTCAATCTTCACAATAGCCACATATAAAGTTAGCATACTGGGTGATTTACAGATGAATGTGCTATAGGTTAGCCAAAGTCACTGTGCTCTGTAGCCACGGAGACGCGCCTCTAGCCCAAGTCAGACTGACCAGTCACCACTCTGGTGGGATGAAGCTTCTCAAAAGCAGATATTTCTCTAATGCTCAGCAGTGTCTGGTACTCAATACACGTTTGTAGCACGATTGCTGTACTGCCCTCAGGAGTTAGTGGGGTAACGTGCTTGGGAAGTAAACTTCAGTTTTCAGGTCACTATGGAACTATGTAGAATTGCAAATTAGGCACAGAGAGAAATCACTTGGAGTTGACAAATACATCGGGTGTACAAATGGAGTTTGTTCTAAATGGGATGTATGAAAAGCATTTGGAGCTGTACACTAAGCAAAGAAATCATGCTCTATTTACAGAGCAAAGATTAATTGTTTGCATCACAACTAATTTAACAGTTTCCAAAGAAAGTAATGAAGTTCAGGCCAGTTGGGTGATTACATTAGAACAAAACTTAATGAACATATTTGTATATAAATTAAAAGGAGAAAGATTTTAACCTATTTCCCTGAAATCCAATAATTACCACAATGGATTGTGTCAAAATACATAATTCAATCCTGTCTACTCAATCTATAGAATTTAAAATATTAAAACCTTCTGTCTGTATATACAGAAACTAAAACAATCTGTTTTCTGGAATATACATATTTATATGAAAAATGAAATAACTCTGTGCAATTTTAAGATTTACAACAGCTAGACAGCAATGAACAATAAATTTAGATATTGACTACATGGCCTGAGAAATAATGCCAAACTGGGAGCAACTTCAGCTAATGAAAATATAAGCCATAGTTTTAATCGGAACTAGGGAGACTCCTACTGCTCTTAATAATAGATTATTAAACACACAAAATAAATATCCTCTAGCATTTGTGTTCAATAAAATAATGAAAAATAATTTTTACCTCAGACTTAATCCACATAAGAGCAGTTCATTTGCTATTAAATTAGTGACTTTACTTCTTGTTAATTATATCATTAATTTAAGTTCAAGGGCCTACACACATTGCTAACTTTCATTTTAGTATTGGAATCCAGGTGGATATATGATTACTTTTTTAAAAAAATCAACCGTTAGTGTTGCTTCTGAATATAAAAAACATGGATGCTGTGGCACTTTCCTGGGTGAAACACTAAAATTATTGTCCTATTTATTCTGGTTCATTATAAGGCGCTTTTGTCTTTTCATACAATGTTACAAAAAGCTGCGGCAGACATTAATATTACGATACTTCAAAATTTAGAAATCTACTCACCATTCTTCTTCCTACTTTATTACCATCTTGTGCTTTCACTATATCTATAATTTTAAGACATATGAGGGATTTATTAGAAATTCTATTTTTGAGACATTATCTTGCTGTGTGAGACAAGCTAGGCTAGAAAAACTTTGTAGCCCAGGCTGGCCTTTAATTCATGGTAATCCTCCTGCCTCAGCCTCCTGAGTGCTGAGATTACAGGTGTGCTATTTCACCCAAGCTAGAAAGAAACTTTATAAAAATACACACTCAAAAAATAGAGAGGCCAGGGAGATAGCTCAGTAGAATAGTGCTTGCCTGGCAAGCGCAAGGGTCTGAGTTCAATCCCCGGTTCCGAAAAAAAAAAAAAGAAAAAAGAAAGAAAAAAAAAATACAGCACAGACCTTCAAACCAGGGAGAGGCACACTATGTTTGGAGCTAGGAAATTTTATGTGTTTTAGAGGTGGAAATTTGTGGTATTTGTGAATTTATAGACTTAGTCTTGTTTCAGGGTGGCTCACCCACAGAACAATAATGGTCCATTCCTAGGGTAAAGCTTGTATTATTTGTTACAAAGCCCATTTAGTGAAGAGAGGCACTGTATCCACAGGTAAAAAGGAGCATTTGCAAGATGAAGGGAGTGTCTGAACTATTTATAGGTGATAGGGAGTTGCCCGGACTTACTGTGTTCCAAGAGAAGAGGAAAAATAAATAAATAACAATGCTTGCTTCCCAAAGCTGCAGATTTACTTTCAACATTGTTATTTTCCTTGGGTCATTTTTACGTATATTTGTTATATCACATTTTTTCTGCCCCTTAGACTTTGATTCCTTATTTTTAAGGAATACAGAAGGACCAAAGTCTACTTCTTATAACTGCTTCAGCTACAGAATGGGCACTGGGTCAGCCTAGAAGAGATCAGAAGTTTTGCTCTCCTTGATTGAGCTAAAGGAGATGGAAGAAGATGAGTTATTGATCGCTAATATTCATTTTAAAACTATGTCAAGTAACCAGGAACCAGATTAGGAGTCAGTGTGTAGCCACAATTTAAAATAATTTTATGTATGAAATTTCCAAGACGTTTATTCTTAGAGTTGTCCTCTTTTAAAATCTATGATTTTTCCATTCTATGCCTCTGTTGCTACAAAAATTTTTAAGGTGAAGTCTTCTATTTAAAAAATGGTAAAATATCTAAAAATAGAAATGGATCAATATCTGGCACAGAATATTTGACTTATTGAGGGTGAACATTCTTTCTGGAGCAAGATAAAATCATAATACTCTTAACTTACATTTCTCTAATGGATAGAGATATTGAATATTATTTCAGATACACTTCTGACTGATCATTTGTATTTCTACAGAGAAGGGCTATTCATTTCAGTTGCTCATGTTTGATTGGGCCTTTTATTTAGAAGAGTTTTGTGTATATGTGTTTTCCTTTTACATTCTATACGCAGTGCTCTGTCTGAGGAAAGGCTACCAAAGAAATATTTTCCCATTGTGTGTATTGTCTCTTCACTATTAGTTCTTTCCTTTGCTGTGCAAAACCTGAATGCAAAGTTTCTCATATATATTATTGCACCATAGTACAATGAAGCTGAAAATAAATTGCAAAAGAAACTGCAAGAACTTCATAAACACAAGGGAATTAGTTAGCACCCTTCTGAACAACCAATAGGTCACAGACAAATAAAGAAGAAATTAGATCTTTCTACAATTAAATAATAACAACACAACATGCTACAACTATGGGACACAGTTGAAAGCAGTCCTAAGGTGGAAATTTATAGCAGTGATTATCTATATCAAGAAAATAGAGCTTTCCATTTATTTATTTATTTATTTATTTATTTATTTTTGCAGAACTGGGTATTGAACTCAGGCTCTTGTACTTGCCAGGGAAGTGCTTATTCCACTGAGCCATCTCCCTGGCACTTTAAGCTATTCTTTTAAATGTGTTATAACTTCCTATTTTTATTTCTTCTTTTGAGTTCTTACACTAAGGAGACTACATTATTTACACATGTGGGTCTGGTTTATTTCACTTCTGAGTATATCTCTAAGTGGTATCCAATTAAATATGAAGGCTTTGAGCTTATCATTTTTTATAGCTGAGTAATACTCCATTGTATAAAAATACCACATCTTTTTCATCCATTCCTCAGGTGACAGGCATTTTGGTTGCTTCCAAGATTTGGCTATCACAAATCATGCTACTATGAACATAGGTGCACATACATCACTGTGATATGTTTTCAGTTCTTCTGGGAAAATTCCAAGTAAGGAGATAGCTGGATTGAATGGGATTTCCAGTCCTAGTTTTTTAAGGAGTCTCCATCCTTTGTCAGTGTCAGCCATGTGGATGAGTTACGAACATTGCTTGACCAATTTGCTCTCTGTGAAAACCTGAGATAATGTTTCTCTCTAAGTGACTCTCCTTAGGTGCATTATACATTGTTGATCATCACTTTTCTCTGTGCCATAATCTCCTTGATCAGAAAATTGGGGACACCACTCAGTTACAAGATGTTACAGTACAAGTTCTCTTATGTCCCGAGTCCTCACTGACCTTGATTGGCTATAGCCAAAATGTTGTTTATGCTTGTAGCCCTTCCTTTTGTCTAATTTTTGGTCTGTAAACTTAAGTTGTTAATCCTCTAGAAGAGAAGCTTAATGATATTATTACCCTATAACATAGGCAGTTGAGCTTAACCTCACAATCTGTCTGAATATCAAACATTTTAGGCATAACATGGAACAGGTATTTTCCATCAGGTATTGATATGTTAAACTTTAAATCCCTCCAGAATGTGCAAGAAAAAAATAAATAAGAAAAATTTTAAAAATAGGAATGAACAATTACATATTTTTACACTGACAAAGGATCTACAAACTGTGGTACAGGGTTTCAGGGTAAATCCTGAGGGGATTTGACTGACCTTGGCAGATACAAAAGTTACATTTCTTGTTATATAGGTCTTGATTTATCTTGGTCTTAACCATCCAGCAGAAAAGTATAAAAAAGAAATATAAAAAGTAAAGCCATATTAATATTCTGAGCTGTTTAAGGCTCAAGTAAACAACTTCTGACATTGTCAGTCCTACGGATAACCCGCTACTCTTATGGACTACTGGACTATATTGGATTATTTTGCTGAATTTACAAACCTACAATACTTAAATGGCAAAGGAATACCCATCTCTGACAAAACTAAACAAAAGAAGAGGATATAAATGAAGGACCATTTTGTATCTGCATATACAAAATAGATAGGATAGATGAACAGCTACTTTCTCTTAATTCAATGAGAACAAAGATTTGTACTAAGAGTGTTTAGACAGGATATGATGTCTGCATCTTGTACTATGAATAACTATTACGAAGACAACAATACACAATGTATTAATTATTGTAACTGTCCTACTAATCTGTTTTGAAACTGTCTCATTGCTATTTGTTGCTCAATAAAATTAATTTTAAAAAGAAAATAGAGCAAGTCCAAATAAACAACTTAATTGTGAACCTCAAGCTTCTAGAAAAAGAATAGCAGGCTAGGCAAACAGCTTATAAGAGAAAGAAAATTATAAAGATCAGAGAAGAAATTAACATGTTGGAGTCCAAAAACATAGAAAGAATCAATGATTCAAAGAGTTGGTTCTTTGAAAGATAAAAAAATAAATAACAGAGAAAGAAAATACTCAAATGCATGTAATTGGGAATGAAAATGGAGCAATCAAAATGAATCCTTCAGAAATTCAAAAGAACAACTATGCCTACTTTGAAAACATGTATTCTTGTAAGATGGAAAATTCAGCAGCATGGACAGATTCCTAGATACATATGAATTACCAAAGTTCAATCAAGAAGATATCAGACTCTTTTAGAATATTTTGCTGAGTTTACACACCTATAATATTCAATAACGGAACTTAGGAAAAATGGGGTACACCGATGAATGTCCATTCTGTATCTGTGTATTCAAAGTGGTTGGGGTAGATATATAGTTGCATTGTCTTAATGAATAGAATGATTTGTTCTAATGGTGTTTGTAAATAGTTTGTAAATAGGATCACAAGTCCACATCTTGTACAGCAATTAACCACTAAGAAGAATATATGCAGTGTATTATTTGTTGAAACTGTATTTCCGATTTGATTTGAAACTGTCTCATTGCTATCTGTTTATCAATAAAACTGTAGAAAAAAAAGAAGATATCAAATCCTAAATAAACCAATATCAATGAAATCAAAGATGTACTTAGAAACCTACCAGCAAAGAAAAGCTCAAGCTCTGAGAGATTCACTGCTGAATTCCACAAGAAATATAAAGACCTAATACCACTACTTCTCAAACTCTTTGATGAGATTGAAATGGAAGCAATACTCCAAAATTCATTCCTGGAAGAAAGTACTACCCTGATACCAACACCAGGGAAGGAATCAACTGTGGAAGAGAATCACAAGCCAATTTTCCTAATGAACATAGATGCAAAAATCCTCAACAAAATACTGGCAAACACGATGCAGCAAATAATCAAGAAGATTATACATCCTGACCAGGGATGTAGGAATGGTTCAACACACATAAATCAGTAAATGTAATACACCATATTAGCAGAGCCAAAGAGAAAAATCATATGATGGTCTCAAAAGGTACAGAAAAAGCTTTTGATGAAGTTCAATGCCAATTCATGGTTTAAAAAAAATATAGGGGCCAAGGAGATGGCTCAGTGGAATAAGCACTTCCCTGGCAAGTGCAAGGGCCTGAGTTCAATCCCCAGTTCCACAAAAAAAAGAAAGAAAGAAAGAAGAAAGAAAGAAAGAAAGAAAGAAAGAAAGAAAGAAAGAAAGAAAGAAAGAAGAAAG
>NW_004524627.1:2359247-2371490 GCF_000260255.1 Octodon degus | reverse complement strand
AAGAAAGAAAGAAAGAAAGAAAGAAAGAAAGAAAGAAAGAAAGAAAGAAAGAAAGAAAGAAAAGAAAAAGAAAAGAAAATTGGAATATCTAGACTTTATCTCAATTTGATAAAAGCCATCTGTGAAGAAACAACATTATATTAAATGGGGGAAAAATGGAAAGCTTTCATTATAAAATCATAAACATTACAAAGTTGTCCACTGTCTCCATTTTATTCAACATAGTCCTGGAAACCTTAGATAGACAACTAGATAAGAGAAAGAAATAAAATGAATAATATAGGAAAGGAAAAAGTTCAATTACTATTATTTGCAGATGATGCTTGACATAGAAGATCCCAAAACATCTACCAAAAGACCCCTAGATTTAATAAGCAAATTCAGTAGTGTAGCTGGATACAAAGTCAGCACTTAAAAATCAATAGCCTTCCTGTACATCAATAACTGACTCATTAAGTGAGAAACTAGGGAAACAAAACCTTTCACAATATAATCCAAACTAATTAAATACCTAGGAATCAATCTAATAAAGCCTGTAAAATACCTCTAAATTGAAAATTATTGTACTCTTAAAAAGGGGATTGAAGAAGATATTAGAAAATGGAAAGATTTCCTTCCTCTTGGATAGGAAGAATGAATATAGTGAAAATGGCTATATTTCCAAAGCTGTTCTACATATTTAGTGTAAGTCCAATAAAAAATTGCCATAGCATATCTCACAGAACTAGAAAAAAAATAAGATTTCAGTTCACTTGGATCCAGAGGAGACTTAGAATAGCAGACACAATTCTGGGCAAAAAAAGCAAGACATGTTGCACCACAATCCCTATCTTGAAATTATATTATACAACTACTAAAAACAACATTGTATTGGCAATAAAACAGACTCAGAGATCAATGGAACCGATTAGAAGATGTAGAAACAATTTCAGACATATTCAGCCATCTTACATTTGACAAATGTGCCAAACACATTCACTGGATGAAAGATAGTTTCATTCCTAAATGGTGCTGGAAAAAAGTTTGTTTCCCCATGCCAAAGATTAAAACTAGAGCCATATCTTTCACTATGCACCAGATAAAATCTAAATGGATCAAAGATATAAATATTAAAATAGAAATACTAAATCTGCTGGATTTAGTATAATATAGGTAGAATTATTGAAGATATTGGTATAGGCAGAGAATTTATGAACAAAAATCCTAATCACACAGGAACTATCACAAAGAATCAATAACTGGTAACACAGCTCATTTTATTTGTTTGTTTGTTTGTTTGTTTGTTTGTTTGTTTGTTTGTTTATGTGGAACAGGGGATTGAACTCAGGCCCTTGTGCTTGCCAGGTAAGTGCTTATTCTACTGAGCCATCTCCCCGGCCCCCTCGTAGCTTATTTTACACAGCAAGAGAAACCACACAGAGAGTGAAAAGACAACCAACATTATGGAAATATTTTGCCAATTCTTTTTCAAACATAAGATTATTTTCTATTATATATAAAGAACTCAAAAACTCTGACTCCCCAAGTTTAAAGACCCAGTCCAAAAATGGGCATCTAAAAAGAGTAGACACTTCTCAGAGAAGAATAAGTGGCAAATAAATACATGAAAAAATGTTCCTCTTCATTGATCAAATGAGAAGTGCAAATTAAAACAATACTGAGTTCCATCTCACCCCAGAAAGAAAGACTATTATCAAGAAATCAATAACAAATTCTTATAGGGCTGTGGGAAAAAATAATTCCTTCCCAACTGGTGGGAATGTAGACTGGTACAACAATTATAGAAGTTGTAGAAATTCCTTCAAATCTAGGACTAGAAGTTCCATTCAACCCAGCTGTTCCTTATCTTGGTATCTTCCCCAAAGAATTAAAAGCACCAAAGCAGAGTGATATATATATATATATATATATATATATATATATATATCCACCTTTATAGCAGCACAATCTGTAGTAGCTAAACCTTGGAAACAGCCCAAATGACATCAACTGATGAATGGCTAAAGAAGGTATGTGCATGCATGCGTGCATGCATGTGCATGTGTGTGTGTTTTAATATAAACAAGTGCTACTCTGTCATAAATAAGGATGAGTCTGAGACATTTCTGGATAAATGGATGAACCTTGAGAACATGCACTTAAGTGAAATAAATTGGACATACATGTGTAAATACCACATTGTTTCTTTGGCATAAGAAACCAACATATGTAAATAAGGACCAAAATGTTTAATGGATTTGTGAAACAGGATTAAAACCTTCAAATCAGTAGAGGAACTGGGGCTGAGGGAGTGGTCAAGGAAATAAGGCAAAATAAAAAAGATAAGAAAAAAACAATAAAAATGAAACTCTTGTAAATAATGAGGGAAAGGGTATTGAAGGAAGAGTGTGGCTATGGGGAAAAAAGAAACAAGTTGCAGCATGTACAAGCACAAATCCCTTGTGATGAATGTGATTGCTATTTATACATAAAATGTACTAATGGGCTTAATTAATTAAAAATTAAATAAAATACAACTTAACAGATGGTACAGTGAACTCAGAGGAGATATAGTTAAAGAAATCCTGCAAGTACTAAAAATGATAAGGGAGCTTACTGGAGACACTAACAAAAGACAAACAGAATTAGGACAAATGACACAAAATATAAATGACAAGTTTAGCAAAGAATTAGAATCCATGAAAGTGTCCCATACAGAAATCTAAATTTAAAGTTCCACAGAAAGTATGGGAAGCAAAAGTCACCAATATGAAGATCAAGTGCTAGCTCTACAAGGCTGCAGAGACCAATTATTGAGTTATAACTTTAAAAAACATGAAAAATAGATACAACTGCTGCTAGATGATGCAAAGAAGAATAATCTATAATCAATTGTAATAAGTGACAAATCAGAACATAGCAGAAATGGCATGAAAACCTGTGCACAGAAATAATAGCAGAATCATTTCCAAAAATGGGGAAAGAATTAAACATATGGGTTGAGTATGACCCACAGAACCTCAAATATCATAACTATGGTCAAAGAAGGGCCTCACCATAACACATCTGAGTCAAAATTGTAGAAGTCCACCACATAGATAGAATGTTGAAAGCTATTAGGAAATAACAATGAGTAACTTATGAAAGTAAACACATTAGTAATGTAGCAACCTTCTCAACACAAATCTTAAAGACTAGAAGACATTGGAGTAAAGTGTTTCAAACCATAAAAGAAAACAACTTCCAACTTAACTTATGTATCTTACAAATCTATCTTTTAAAATTGATAGAAAAATGTGGTAATTCACAAGCAATCCTGGACACCATAACAGCACTCTTAAGGAGTTTAAAAAATTCTCAAGGATATTAAAATTAAAAAAAAAACAATGAGGCCAATATTGAATAGAATGGATACACAGAGCAGGGAGAGCATGTATATAGGGGCATCAGAAACAAGAAATTAATTCAATGAGGTAGTGACATTGTGTCTCAATGTCCTCACAAAGACTCCTACTGTTATCAGGGTGGATTTTTTGGAGGCTGTTGAAGTGAGTTTGTGATTGATTCATCGTCTAATGCTGAATTAAGGTTGTGAGTGCTACACCTGCCCAAGTGCAGGTAGCCTGAACATAATACAGCAGATGGAAGGAGGCTTTCTCTCCCTTCAATCCCTGTAGCTTTAACTATCTTCTGCTTGCCTGGAATTGCTGTCCTCTGTGAAGTCACTTGTGTTGGATCCGGGTGATCATAGACTGAAACCTGTACAAACTGTGAGCTAAATAAATGCTTTCTTCTTTAAAACTTGGGTATCAGCAACTTTGTCTCAGCAATGAGAGAAAAGTACCTAAAGCAGACAAGAATAAAAACTCAGTAATAACTCTCAGTATGAATGACCTCCATCCCCCGCAAAACAAGGCACAGAATGACAGACTGGATTAAGGAACAATGCCTAGTAGTATGTTGTATATGAGAAATAGTTAACCCAATAAAATTCACATATTAAAAATTCAAAGGATATAAAACAATGTTTCATGTAATGGAAACCCAGAGAAAGCAGGAATATATACCCTAATTTCAAACAAATTGGACCTCAAAAGAGGCAAAGAAGGTCACCACATATTTGTCAGTGAAAAAGATACAAAATTATAAATAGATATGCACCAAGCATCGGCAAGCCCAACTTCATAAAACATACACCATTGGACATAAAAAAAAAATAAACAGCAAAACAATTATACTGGATGTTAGGATTGTGCCTAGTTGTCCCCACAGAGCCTCATGCAGTCATGGGGAGCAGACTTTTCAGAGGCTGCTGAAGCTAGAGTTCGTGACTGGTTCATTGTCTAGTGCTGGTATTGGGGTTGGAGTGCAACATCACCCTATGGCAGGTAGCCGTATAAGGAAGGGAAGGAGGCTTGCTCCTCCCTTTTTCCCCTTTTGCTCTGGTTGTTTTTGCTGCCTCCTGAGGCCAGGAACTCTTTCCCCTCTGCCACATTATCCTGCCTTGGAGCCAGCTGATTACAGACTGAAACTTCCATAAACTGTGAGCTAAATAAACCTTTCCTTCCTTAGTTTTGAGATATTTTGTCTCAGCAATGAGAAAAGTAACTAAGATAATGAGAATCCTCAATACCCATTGTCACAAAGAGGGCAACTGCTCAGAGCAGCAGAAGACAGCAAAAGTGACAACACTTCTCCTCAAATTGTATGCATGCCATGAGCTCTATCTTTGCTAAAACTATGCCAGACCAATTAGACTGATTTACTAATCACACACCCTTAAAGTCAGCATCGCACACTCTACATGCAGCCAGCCACCTCTGAAAAAGCTCTATGATCACATGAGGCTTTAGGGAGAACATCTAGACACAGACGAAAACTGCAAGAAACTATAAATAAATAAATAAATAAATAAATAAATAAATAAAAGCTAACTCAGTGTGGTACTAGTTTATACATAAACTAGTATCATAGCCAAATTGAAGTAAAAAAATACAAAAGTAAGTACAAATATACATTACTCAAATTTGGTACATTACATCATATTTATTTGATAAACATGACTTTTTAGATTAAGCAAGAAATATGTATCAATCACTACCTATTGCTGAAATCATGGCTGCCATCTAGGGAATAAATGTTTTATTTATACCTTATATTTAAAAGGAAATTACTTCCAAATTAAATATTTAAAGAGATTTTTAAGACAAAAGTAAAAACAGATAAGAAATCATTAAAAGTAGTTTCATAGGGACCAGGGAGATGGCTCAGTAGAGTAAACATTTCGCTGGCAAGCACAAGGGCCTAAGTTCAATCCCTGGTTCAACCCAAAAAAAAAACTAGTTTCATAAGTATATATGTATAGGCACTTTAAATATAACATGAATTTCAGGAATATGAATAAAAAGATCAATAAGTCACTAAAAATGTGAAGGTTTGCATATCAAATCTATCATGATCAAGGATAAGACAAATGAAAAATGGAAAAATGCATTTGCAAATAATATTACAAAGAACTTACATAAAATATGTTTGACATTGCATACAGTAAGAGATATACAATATAATTATTTTAAAATATATTTCTTATCAGATGCACAGGATTATAAAGTTTGATAGATGTGTTTACATAAGAGTAAGAAATGCAGGGAAATTTTAATAATTAGGTTTCAGAAGTACTGTTGCTGTCATCTACCTCTGCCGCTTCAAGTATTCTGTCATGTGTATGTGCTCCAAAACGTATAAATGATGTGAGTAATTTGATTCTTTAAAACAACACTTTTAATAGGGAATAATTAGGATCATATTATCTTTCTCTTTTTGAGACAAGGTCTTGCTGTGTAAGTCAGCCTGGCCTTGAACTCACAGCAATCCTCCTGCCTTAGCCTCCTAAATGCTGGGACTATAGGCATGTGCCACTATGACCAGCAAAACAAATTATCTCTTTTTAAAAATTATTTATTTATGTATTTATTTATTTGGTACAGGATCTTGCTACACAGCTGAGACTCATAGTGATCCTCCTATCTCAGTCTCCCCAGCACTGGGATTACAGGTGTGCACCACCACATTTTTGGTGGCAAGCACAGCACTCCCAGGGTTCCTGGGGCTGGCATGGCATGTGGTACTGGGTATCAAACCTGGTTCCCTGCACTTGCCAGGCAGGCATTTAGACTGCCAACCTGTCTCTCCAGCCAAATACAAATTATCTTTAACAGGAAACTGATTAAGTTATAGTGCATATACAATGGAATTAGAGTACACATATAATGGAAAATAATATGATAATAAAATACAGGACAAAATATAAGATATAACAACAGTACATATCACGAATGAAAATTTGGAGAAAATGGATACAGAGAGCATGATTTGGGAAATTAGCAAAAACTCTTTGAGAACTGGAAGGTTCTTCCAATTTGTACTTTTTGACTGCACAAGAAACTGTCATTTAAATATTTAGTGGATAAATTGTATTTTTCTTTCACTCTCATATTTGTTGGCTTGGCTTTCTTTCTTCCCTTCTGACAAACAAATGGCACAATGAGACAACATACAAGAAATTTTTTTTAAAAGATGCTATTTTCAGCTTTAGAGTTTGTTAGCCAGCAAACGCCAACCACAGTTGTCACTAAGATATAAATATACACCAAGTATAATCATCCCAGCTTTCTACAACTGGTATTATAGTTAATTGAAGAGCTAAATATCATGTATTATCTTACATTATGTTTTACAGTGTTTTTCTAAATGAAATATTATTTTCTGTTTGCTAATATCATGTCCTTTCTTGGTCCAAATTTGATAGTAAGGTCATGATCTTGTAATTTAGCTTTTCTAGTAAATAATTCTAATCTGTTCATTATAATAACATAAAATTTTAGTAACATATTTAGCTATTAGACTGGGCATGGTGGCTTGCCTGTAATCACAGGACTTGGGAGGCTGTTAACAGGAGGATCACTAGGAGTCCAATCTATTCAGTGAGACCCCATAGACACTGTAGACCCTGTCCTAAAATACAAAATATATATATATATTTAGCTATTAGAAGTTTGCAGGATTAGCTCAGTAAAAAGTTAAAAAAAATCCATTGAACATCTCTTAGAATTATGCAGTATTTTATTGTGTTAAAGAAAAGTAGGACATTAGATAGAAGGTGGAAGGGCATTTATAGACATTGAAAGAAAAGCCAGTGACATGAATTAAAGATTTGAAAATGGCATCTGTGTTAGGTAGATTTTCATTTCTGTAATGGAATACCCGAGGAAACAAGTTAATGGAGGAAAGATTTATTTGGCTCACAGTTTTAGAAGTTTCCACTTCATGGTCACTTCTCTTCTGATTACTGTGCCAGATGAAGCAAAGGGTCATTGTTGAAGGATGTGGCAGAGCGAAGCTGCTTACCTCGTGGCAGCCAGAAAAGAGAGACAGATAAAGGAGAGGTTCGGGGGTGAAACACTGCCTTTGGAGGCGGAGCTCCAATGAATCATCTCTTCCACTGGGCCTTAGCTCTGAAGTTTCTGCCTCCAAGTAGCACCACCAGCTGGGGCCAAACCATCAACACTTAACGTTGAAGAACAACTCATATCCAAACTGCAACACTGTCAAGTACTATGACTTAGCTACTGTCCTACTTACTTTTTTCTTGTTGTTGAGACAAAATATCTGACATCTAAAGTTAAAGGGGAAGAGGTTCACTGAGCGCACAGTTTGTGGAGGCTCCAGTCCATACTCAGCTGGCTCCAAGGCAGGATGGCATGGCAGAGGAACAACCACTCACAGTGGCACAAGACAGCAAAAATAACAAGAGCAAATGTTAATGCTTTCATGAAAGGGGAAATTTGTGTATTAACATATTGGATCAGGACCTATCCTAATGGCTCTATAGCTTTATTAACTCTGCAGAGGCCTGGTTTCCAAGTAATTTCACATTCTAAGGTACTGGGCATCAAAATTTCGACACTCTTTTGGAAGGAGAACACAATTCTACTCAGTAATTTATCCACCCATCCCTGAAGTTAATGTCTTACCACACTCAAAATACATCCCCACATCTGAACATCCCCATTTTATTATCAACTCTCATCTAAATGTCATTTCTATCAACAACTCAGGGACTAGGAATAAAGTTCAGTGGCACCACACTTGCCTAGCAAGCACAAGGTCCCAAGTTTGATTCCCTGAAACAAACACAGAAACAAAAAGAAAACAAACAGATTTCCAAGGTTTAACAACTCCATGTCCTAAACACAATCATTTAAATTATCCAAATTTGTTAATAAACAGTGAAATTTAGAGTGATTCTTCCTGCAACATTTTTTTCTGATAAAACTAAGTGCATTTTGACATACAAAATCTAAAACTAAATACCAAATATTATCAACATCAAGGTCTAAAAAGTAATTTAAGTACCTTAATAATATTGAAGCAATAATACTATGTCTTAATTACACAGGCAAATGGCTATAATTCTTTAGTTTTCTGAAGTTCCTTTACTTTCATTAACCAAATATAAAGTTTTATCTATATAATGCTAAGAAAATAAATTTATCTCAATGTTACAAAATAAAACCCATTCAAACCCTGAACTATGTTCACTGAGTTCTATTCAAAATAGTATTTTATTTTATTTATTTTGTTACAGGGTCTCACTATGTAGTGATCTTCCTGTCTCAGCCTCCCCAACACTCAGATTACAGGTGTGTGTCACCATGCCCAATCTCAGCCTGTGGTACCAGAGATCAAATTCAAGTCCTTGTGCTTTCCAGGCAGAAACTTAGGCCACTGAGCTATTTTCACAGCCCCATATTCAAAATAAGAAGTAATATCATCTCATATTACCCAAGCTTTGCCAAACTTATGTCCAATTATCTTTAAGATTACTTGTATAGGAAACACTCGATAGAGTATAATATTTATGAATACCCTAGACTTTACTGGAACATAATTTCAAAATATTTTTCTAATATTGTACAAGTAAATAAGAAATTTTTCTTTAGAAACATTTCCCTACTGTTTAATATAGCATAGAACCAAAGAATGATAGTGTTAGAATGGGAGAAGGCATTCCTTTTACAAATGCCCACACGGAAGCCCACTGGTGCTTCATCAGTTATGTGGCATCATATGAAGGGCTGTACTCAGGGGCCCTGTATGAGCCACTTACCCCCTGCTGGGATAAAATTCCTGGCACCCGAACATTAAAAGAGGAGAGGTTCACAGTTTCACAGGATTTAGTTCACAGTTAGCTGGCTCCAAAGCAAAAATCGGGTGGTAGAGGAGGTGGGGGAAAGCTGCACAGTCCATGGTGGACAGGAGGCAGAGTGAGGGAGGAGCTGGCAGCAGAGATTTACTATGCACAGGTATGGTCCCCCCACCCCACCCCTGCACACCTCTTCCAAACAGGCCCCACCTACTAACAGTATATTTAGCTGTAGATTCACCTGTTGGCTAATCCACTGATACGTGTAGTATGCCTATAATCCTTACCATGCCAAAGTCCCACTGAGACTTTGGGGAGAAATTTTAGATCTAAACCCAAACAGTCACTATCTTATCTCAATATCAGAAGGAAAAGTTTAGAGCCAAGGGCATGGACTTGTTAATAAGAGAAATGTGTAGGGGAATCCAGCAGGGAGGACTGAATAGTCAGTCAGATGAACAACAGCAGACCATACACAACAATGGAAGTCTGACCCATCACCCCTACAGTCATCAAGCCAGCATGATCTTGTTTCATAAGAAACTGAAAGCCACCTATTTTTTAACTTCTGCTTTTAACTCAGGACCAATGAGAGGATGCAAAATATGCTCCTCAAACTAACCATGTGAGATGCACCTCACCTGGTTTTTCTAGCTCCAGGTTCCCATGCCAAAACCTTTCAATTAGAACACATCTGACTTTTCACTCCCCGTCCATGTTTTCTGTTTACTGTGAAACCTTCCAACTCCTCTGGCTGCCCTTTGAATCTCTGAGGAATGAAAATGATGTGAACTGCAGGCTACTACAGGCTGTGAACAAACAGCATCCACTTATCCTCACTTAGGTATTCTTTATTGCCACAAAAGTAGTAACACTTCACCTTAAAAGCAGAGTACATATCTCAGATGAAATTAAACCTGGGCTCATTTACTCTTAAGTGGAGCAAAATATAGGAACTCAACAGGAGTGAGTATAGGGGTATTAAAAAGCTCCTTCTCATTCACATTTGTGGATGATTATAAGCTCAGGGGATCTTATTCTTTTATGTTGTTAGAACAAACATAATGGAAAAAACCCTAAAAGATATCTATTAACATGCGTTTATCATGTATTTGTGGTTTATAAGATAAAAAATGATCATAGTCGAGGTATTGTTAGTTCTGAATTACCCAAATGATCCATAGCTATATATATTCCTAATTTTTCACTGCAGCAAAAATGTTAGCACCTATAGTTACATTAAGTACTCTGTAAAGATTTACAAGGCGCACAGGAGCTCCTGTTTGAACTAGACCATCATGCATCACATTTATGGACTAAGCTCTGGGCCCAGCTCAGAACAAACTCTCTTCATTGTGGTTGTTAAGCTTAACTGTGTTAGCTGATTGACTCAGTAGCCGTGTAGGGAAACAGTATATCACACTTCTGGAGTGTCTTGGGTTACTGAGGCACACTCTTTGGTACTGTATCTGGTCCTTTGTCACCTCCTCAGTGGTGTTGTTCCAGTGTGCAGCTTCCCAGCCACCACGGACTAAGCAGCTTTGCTCTGCCACATGCTTCTGCCATCCTGCGCTGCCTTGGTGTCAGTAAAAATCATGAAATAAATCCTTGGAAACCACAAACCAAATAAACCATTTTTCTTTTAAGCTGTGGGTGTTAGGTACTTGTTCCCAGAAATGGAAAGCTGACTTGGAATACAGTGGACTTAGAATAACATGAAATCTAAAAAATAGCATGTGGACAGAATTGTATTGGGAGCTAGAAAACTGTGTCACATTCGTAAATTTTTTCTTAAATATGTTCAAGTTTGTACATAAAATTTTCTAGGCAAAGAAATTCTTTAAAGGCGCTGTATCTTGTTTGAAAAGATTTTTTTTAAAAAAAATTACTGATTTAGCAACTGCTATCAATCATTTTATGCAAATAACTATATTAAAGAAAATTGCCTTAAGATTAAAATAAGGCCTTATCAACAAAATACCTCTAAAAATGTAAAAGTTGCTCTTACTCTTTGTTCACTCTCCCTCTCACTCTCCCCTCTGTCTGTCTCTCCATTATACCACAAGGCACTTGCCTGTGTATAATTCTGTTTTCTAAATAGACCTTAGTGTAATGAATGAATATACTGTCTTTATTAGAGCCCTTGTTATCAACCTAAAAATATAGTAGGAATTGAATAAATGTAGAATAATACAGGAATGAATAAAATTGTCATTGTTCTCTACTTCTTGCCCCTGGCATTGACTATAATTCTTAGCAGTAACAGGGTGAATAACTGAGAAGAAGGCAATGCATGGCCACGTGATTTGGCTGAGGTGTAGTTACTACTTTAAAGAATACAATTCAACCTTAAAAACTTAAGACAGGGGAAGATGGCTCAGTAGATTAAGCGCTTGCCTTACAAGCATAAGGGTCTGAGTTCAGTCCCCAGTTCCGCAAAAGAAAAAAGAAAAAAATAAAAACTTAAGACAATCCATTACAAAAAGGCAGACTTTTGACTCAAGTTTCTATTCAAATGCAGATCCGAAGTATTGCAATGTGTATCTAAACTGTTACCTCAAGAGGCTCATATATTCAGAGGTGGGACTTAAGGAAAATGAGTGAATCACAGGAACATTAGATTCACCTGTGCATTGAGGAGTCCAGAGTTAGATGTGCAGTTAGGAAGTGGTACCTAGTCGGAAGGAGGACATCACGAGGGGCACACACTTGGGGGTCCGTCTCTGTCCACAACTCCCCCCTTCAATCTATTTTCTGGCTTCCATGGTGTGAGCAGCTTTCCCCCAGCACACCCTGCCACTATAATGTGTCTGCCTTGAGACTAGTCATCCACAGGCTGATTCCCGGAGCTGTGCACCAACCATGCCGTCCGCCATGCTGTTTTGCCAGCCAGCCAGCCAATCATGGGCTAAGTCCTCTAAGCTGAGACAAATTCAACATTTGTTCCTTAAGTTGTGCCAGATGTTTTGTCTCAGCAATGCGCAGGTGACAAACAGACTAATGGTAATTGTTTCTGAATCTCACCAACAGATACAAAAGTCATCACAATTCAAGAGAGG
>NW_004524627.1:2353107-2359147 GCF_000260255.1 Octodon degus | reverse complement strand
AAAAAAAAAAAAAAAAGTCCCCTATCTTGGGAATACTGACAGCATAGATTAAGTTTTCAATAAAACTTCTGTGGTAATCACATACAAAATATAGGTGGCATGAACATTTCCAATGACCTAGTAAGTCTTTGTAAAAGCACTATTGACTGATACTCCTTCCTTGATGGTTGGTTTAAGAAAACTTTTCTGAATGTTAAATAAACTTATTTGCTCTTTATATGTTGAAAATATCTTACTAGGGAGACATTGAGCAATTCTTACATCTGATAATAATTCAAAATTAAAAATAACAAAGTGTCCTTCATGTATGTGATTATCTAATTATATGTGATAAAGAATATCTCAAATCAACTCTGCTATGAATAAAAAATATTCATTTATTGGATGTCATCTTTCTCCTCCTTCTGAAACACAAGGTAACCACACTTGTGCTTAACACTATTTTGTGGACTGAAATTTTTAAAATCTTTCTTCTTTGAGAACCAAAATATTATAAAGTAATACAAATTTAATTTTACTTTTTATTGATTTTTAAAAAGAGAATACAAAATAGTAATAAAAAATTAGAAATGATGTAGAATTTCACTAAACATAATATGAATTCAACAGCATTTTTTGTATTGTGTAGTGTTGTCTTTAACTTAGTTTTTGAGATTAGCAGATATATGCAAGCAAAATTGGAAAAAAGAAAGGAAAAAGGTTATAAGAAATTAAGAAGAGGAAAAAAAGAAAAAAGATCATTCGCTTTTTAAATGATTCATCCAATATGGTGAAGGCATCACATTAAGTTTAGTTCATATTATTTCTTAATGAAAATCACACATAGACATCTACATACATATATAGATTATATAATCTATATATATATATATATATGATATATAACAGAAAGATACTTATTTACTTATTTTCTACTCATATCCAAAAATATAGGTTAACCATTTGTAAATTAATTGTATTTCTCATTTTCATTTTGACCTAACAGCAGAATAGTAATCTGATTTCCACAGATATTTTAGGTCTGTTATTTCACTTTAAATAATAGAAATACTTACATCATGTGCAATTAATTTAAAAATATTTATAGAGAAACCTTAATTGTCAAGGACTTCTTTTATACTCTATATATTTGTCAATAAATTTTGTTAAAGTTTTTCTAAACTAAATTCTTTAAATATACTATATTTTTTATTTGGAAGAAATGATGATAATAAATAAAAAGACATCTCTAAAGACTGACAATAATGTATAAACATGCACCTGGACACATTGGAGCGTGCTTGTAACAAAAGCCACTCAGAGACTGAGAGGGGAGCACTGCAGGTTGAGGCCCACCTGGGCAACTTGGGGAAAGATTGCCTCAAAATAAAAAGTAGAAATGCTGAGAATATAGTTCACTGATAGCATTTCCTTGGGTTCAATCCCAGTACCACAAAAATAAATAAACCAACAAAAACTTGGAAACAGGAAATTTTACTGTTGCTGTATAAATAATGTGAAGTCCCAAAGTTATAAAAATTTTAGAGTAAAAATGAAAAACGTGAGGGTTGGCCAGATAGCTCAGCAGACTAAAGCGCCTGCTTAGGCAGAGCGCAGCGGCTGGGGTTCGTTCCCAGGCTTGCCATACTGGCCCTGCCTCTGGGGTGCTCTGCAATGGTGATTGAGACTGGGCATGGTGGGGTGCCCCTGTAATTCCAGTGCTTGGGAGGCTGAAAACAGGAGAATCACTATGAGTTCAATCTACATAGTGAGACTCTGTAGACCCTGCACTAAATACATTAAAAAAAAAAAAAAAGAAAGAAAAGAAACAACTCAGTTCAAAATACTTAAGATAAATATATGGTTCTGGCTGTTTTTAGAAAGAAAAGGATAAAGATAAAATTAGATTTCATGGAAGAATAAGACCTTGAAAGAGTTTTCATTGTTTAATCTGAATTTGGGTAGAACTCTAGAAAATCATTGTTAACAGAACTTGAATAATTCAGGGTCAGAGGAACCAGTAGAGGTTAGTGTTTAAAAGATACATCATAAGCAAAAAACAAACAAATTAATCTCAATTAAAGGCTTTTACCCGGCATGCCTGGTAGTGAATACCTGTAATCCCAGCACTCAGGAGGCTATGCCAGGAGGATTACTGTGAGTTGGAGGGAGTGAGTCCAAGCCCAGTCTGAACTGTAGAGTGAGTCCCTGTCTCAAAAAAGACAAAGCTAAAAGGTTTGTAACTATGAAGTGAATGGGAAAATCACACTGGTTGATCTTGGCTTAGCCTCTTCTTTTGAGAGAATCTACCATCAACAGTGTTGTTGTACATAACAATTAAATAAAGCAGTGAAGTTCCTGGTATCCTTGAGGTATGGGAGTAATGTATCTGGTTATGTTACAGGAATATAAATTAAATCCACAACAATCAGGCTTTTCCTCCTAAGCCGCTAATGAAACTTATACTTTCAAGGCCATCAATAATCTCATATTTGTATCTGCAATGGCTTATTCTTGGGTTTGATTTTACTTGAATTATCAACAATAAATAATAGGAAACAATATTTCCCCTTTGAAATAATCTTTTCTAGGACATGGTTTTCCTGCTGTCCTTACCACACAAGAAACTTCTTCTGCCTCTTTTGCTGGTTCCTATTCTGGTCTCTGATCTATAAAGCCAGATTCCCGGAGGTCAGTCCTTGAGTCTTGTCTCCTCCACAGCTACATTCTCAGCCTAGAGCAGTAGTTCTCCAAGTGCTCACACCAGCTGCTCTGCACAACTGGGAAATGTATAAGAAATGCAAATTTTCAGATCTCTCCAAAGACCTAATTAATCAGAAACTCTGGGATTGGGGCCCAGAAATCTGAGTTTTAATAAATACTGTAGGTGAATCTCTTGACTATTAAAGTTGTGAAACTATTTCCCTAGGGTATCTTTTAGAGTCTAAACTCTTAGTACCAGCTGTAAATCATGGACTGTGATGGGTTTTAAATTTGTAGGCCACTTCTTTCTCTGTGAAGCCTAGATTTATATACTTCTGCTAATTTGAGCTCTACTCTTGGATGTATAATAAGCATTTAAACTATTACATGTCAAAATTAAACTTCTGATAATTACCTGTATTTTTTCCAATAAGTAATATCCCATTTCTTTTTTTTCCCATTTCATTTAATGGCTAAACTTCATTCCAGGTGCTTACATCAAAATGTGTAGAACCATCATTGATATATCATGTTCTCTCATATTTCGTATTTGATTTACCATAATATCCTAATAAATTTTAAAATATATCCTGAAAATGACTATATCTTCTTATCTCCACTGAAACTAGCCTTGTCAAATCATCATTATCTTTCACCTAGATGAGTGTAATAGCATTCTAACTTGTCTTCTTCCTTACTCTTCTGAGTCTAATTTCAACAAAATAGCTAAAATGGTCTACTTAAAATAGAACTTAGGAATTCAGTTCCACTTGAATTCTATAGCCAACCAAATCCTATCTTCTTTCTAGTTAAAATGAAAGTTTCTGAACAAGTTACAAAGTTAAATTTATATAAAAAGAAAAAATTCTTTTTGCACTCCTTAATGCAAATGAAGTCAGCAGATTGTAGAAGGAAGTCAAAACTTATAGAAGTTGCATGTCTCAGGTTAATTATTTTTATTTACTTGTGTAACCTTTGAATAAAGGAGAGTTTTACTCTCTTCTCTCTGTGTCTCTGTCTATCTCTCAGTCTCTGTCTCTGTCTCTGTCTCAGTCTCTGTCTGTGTCTGTCTGTCTGTCTCTATTTCTCTCTCTCTCTCTTTCTGCGTGTGTGTGTGTGTGTGTGTGTGTGTGTGTGTGTGTGTGTAGTTGCACCAACATGGTTAGCTAAAAATCCTTTAAAATTTCATCTTCCTGGGTAGTAAGGGAGCAAATCTTATAGGAGGAAAGAAATGAGTTAGCCAAATTCTGTCTATGAATCATTACAAGGATGAGTTGTGGAATAAAATTTATCTTGAAGAAAAAATAGCAGAAAAAAATCAAGTGGTTTGAAAGACATAAATTTATAGCTTGGAAAAATACAAACAAAAAAATGAAAAAAACTTGCCTAGATTCAATATAGGCAATCTGATAAAAACCAAAAATAAAGTAAACTTCTGCAAATGCTTCTAGCAAAAAGACATACATTACAATTAGAAGAATGATTTAAATAACTACGATTTCTCATTAAAATCAGAGATCAGAAAACAGTAAAATATAAAAAATTCAAAATAAAAGAACTGTCAGATCAGAATTATAAATCCATTATAATGTCCTTCAGGGATAAAGACAAAATTGTTTTCAGATAAAGGAGAACTAAAACTTCAGTGGCTACTGCTCTACCCATAAAATTTTAAAACAGAGATTGTTTAGGTTGAAGGTAAATATTAGGAGAAATCTTTTTTTAAGTGAAACAAAAATGGCAGAGAAAAAAAGGATTTGAAGAAAAGAATGGCAGAGTGGTAATCAACAGCAATTTCAGCCTCTGAGATTTATAAGCTGATACCTGGAAGTTGAGAACTTGGAAAAGAAAGGAGGAAAAGAAGTACATCTCTGGGGATCAAAAAGGAACTCATGGGAAATTTAGAGTTTCAGGGAAGTTCAAGAAGGATACAGCACAGAGAAAAGGATGAAAGCCATTTAGAAATTCACCCTAGTTCCTGCAAAGAGGAACCTGCCTCTGTAGATGCAGGTTGGCTTCACAGGGACCATTGTTCCAGGGAGAAATGATGGACTGGGTCAGTTGTGCAGGAACCAGGAGTAAGCATTGGCTATTCTGAACTACAAAAGGGTCAAGGTGTTTTCTCCAAGGTGCCCCTTCCGCACAACAGACAACACCCAGAGAGATAATCCAGTGCAGTACCCAGCATATTTCCAGAGTTCTTAGGCAGGTGCCATTTTGGTATTCAGTTGATTATTTAAGCCTAGGACTCAGAACTAGAAAAAAAATTAGCCACTTCAGGTTTCCCAGTGTAATCTTGCCACAGTGACTGTGAAAGAGATAACAACAAAAGGAGGTCATGGAAAGGAAGTAAGCGATCTAGACAGAGAATCTCTTGGAAAGTTGAGCTCAAGTCTGATCTGTACAGGCCTAACTACTTGTAGTGAGAAACCAGGCTAAACATGAGTTGGGTCTGAAAATGCTGGCATTAAGTACTTGAACCTGATGCCTGCATGCAGTACAGATGTGAGGACTGATTTACCTTCCCACCTGTCATTGTAAGCAAGAACACACATTACCTTAGACAGTTACCAGTTACTCTAAACAGAGGGTCATTTGGGATAGAGAAGTCCCTCAGAGGATCAGAGGCTCTGAAACTAGGTAGAGAAAAGAGAAGAATGTGACTGGGCTCCTAGACTGGTGATATTTCAGGGGCTGACTCATTCAAGAATGCAAAACAGTTTTTTCCTGCTTAGACTAATTTTTTTCCCATTCTTTTCTTCATTGATTTTTGTTAGGGTTTATGAAATGTTCCTTTTTCTTTTTTCCTAATTTCATTTTTCTTGCTTTCATTCTTCTTTCTCTTTTATTTCCCTTGAAATTTTTTATTTTAATTTTTTCTTCTTTTGTTCTGCATACTTTTCTTCTTTCTCTATTTTGCTTTTATCTTGTTTTGTTTGTTCTTTTATATTGCCTTTATCTACTTCTGTAAATGTCCTTCTGCTCCTTAGTTGGATCCTTTGTTTTATTTTTCTCTCATCCTTCTTATCTCCAATTGTTTAGTTTTTCAATTTTTTCTTTCATTCTCTCATTCTTAATCTCCTATATCTTTGTTCAGCCATTGAACTTCATTAATTTTCAGATAGTTAATTCTTTTTCTTTCTTTCTTTTTTTTTTTTTTGACAGAACCGGGGATTGAACTCAGACCCTTGTGCTTGCCAGGGAAGCACTTATTCCACTGAGCCATCTCCCCGGCCCACAGATAGTTAATTCTATTTTAGTACTGTTGAGTTCTTTTCTATTGTTAATGGAAGTATCGATATCACATTGCATGGATATTTGCCATATATGAGTGTTTGATCTGTCTTAGTGTTTGCAT
>NW_004524627.1:2342169-2353007 GCF_000260255.1 Octodon degus | reverse complement strand
TACTGCATTATTGGTTTTTGTAGTATATCAATATCCAATTTGTCTTGAATATATTATTCTTGATTTTCCTGAAATTGCTACAGTCATAAAGTTGTTGCTAGTTATAAATTTCCTCTCTATGCCAGTGTCTGGAGTGCCTTACATTAGTGACATATTAAGGTCCATCCCAAAGAACTGGGGGCCAAGCTAGCTATTCTACTTCCTCCTCTCCCAGGTGGATGGAGGTGGTCATATTTTAGGACAAAGACCAAGGACCATAGTTGCCCATGCTTGAAGTTTATAATTGGGAAGTATATGCTAACTAAAGAAAGAGATTTGTATAAAAACAACAAAATCTTTCTACTGCATGTGCTCACAAATGTCACCACAAAATAAACAAAACAGAAATGAACATACAAGGAAACAAAATTCTTCAAAAAAACCTCCGAGCTCCCACAAAGCTGATCCATGTAGTAATGAGAGGGAGAAAAGCAAAAGGTACATAACTGAATTAACCAAAAGGAAGAGTAATCTAAGATTGATTGGAGTAATTATGGAATCAAAAGATAGCACATGGTATCTAGAACTGATTTACAGAACAACACAGCAAAATTTTCTTCCAAATATATAGAAAGAAACATACAGTAAGTGAGGTATATAGAACTCTTAATAGTCACAATCAAAACAGAGCCTATACACAACACAGCATAGTCAAAATTGCAGGAGTTAAACACAGGGATGAAAGCTTAAAAGTGGATAGAGAAAAGCAAAGAATCACGAATAAAGGAATCCATTTTAATGACAGCAGACTTCCCAACACAAACCTTAATGGTCGGAAGAGCTCAGATAGTGTTTTAAGCCCTGAAACAACTTCTACCACAGACATTTATATTCTGTAAAACTATCTTTTTAAATTGATAGACAAATAATATGTTTATTTGATAAAGACTGCCTCAAGAAATTCATGACCATCAAACCACAAGTACAAAAATTTCTCAAAGGATATCCTAGAAAAAAAGCAATGACACCACAATGAAAAAAAAATAGTCAAATAGAATGAATATACCAGTCAAGGTAAGCACTTAACTAGAAGAGGGCAAAAAAGATTTCTAGCAGAAAAGCTGTGCAGTGATAAGAATGAGTCAGTACATTTCTGTGGTAACTCTCAGTGTGGGGAGTCTCAGTTCACCAATCAGAAGACACAAATTGGGAGGACTCAAAAACTAAAATCAATGAGTATTGTATACAAAAAATACATGTAATCTTAAAAAAATTCACATTTTAAAAGTCAAAGAAGAACACAACAACAACAAGCAATATTCCATGCAATCAGAATTCAGAAAAAAAAGCAATTCAATTCAAGGCTTATCAGAAAAAAAAAAAAAAAAGATTACTACATATTGGTTAAATGAATGTCTCATTTACTTTATCATTGCTTGGAACATATAGCTGGCACCCACAAGTAAAAGGAGGAAAGATTTATTTTAGCTCAATTTGCCGAGGTTTCAGTCCATAGTTCGCTGAATCCAGGGCAGGGAGAAGTGGTAGAGGGCCATGGCAAAGAGGTATTACAGAGGAGTAACAGCCCATAGTAGGGCAGCCAAAAACCAAATTTCAGAAAGAAGCAGCATAAAGCCTTACCTTACATTCAATCTAACAGACAAGCCTATTGTTTGGGGCTACCCACACCCAGGGTATCTAATAAATCCATACATGCCAACCCAGAATAATGTTAATCCAACCAGTGCACTAATTCAGTTATCACAACCCATGATCCAGCCTCCTTCCAAAAGCACACCAGTGAGTGCCTTGGGCTATCAGGAGACATCTAGATACAAGCCATAACAGGGAGCAATTCAGCAGGAAGAAATAACAATAGTGAATATGTAATCACCAAACATGCTGCACCCAACATGTAACACAAAAATGTTAAATGTTATAAACACCAGCCCTGTTATAAGGGGAAACCTCAGTATGCCACTGTCACGAATAGATCAGCTAGGCAAACACATCACAAAGAAAGACTAGAGTTCAATCAAACCTTCAAACAAATGGACTTAATAGATATTTACAGTGTTCCATCCAACAATAACAGAAACACATTATTCTTAGAAACAGACAGAATTTTCTCCAAAACAGACCACATGCTAGCCCATAAAACTTGCTTAAGTAAATGTAAACTAATCAAAATTGCACATGTTGTCAGATCACAACGCAATAAAACTAAAAATCAATGGAAAAGAAACCACAGAAATTGCATAAACACATGGAAATTATCAGTATCTTTTAAATACTTATTGGGTCACAGAAAAAAAAGCAGGGAAGAAGCTAGACAGTCCCTAGAAGTGAACAATAGTGTCACTACAGTTTACCAGAGCTGTGGGACATAATGAAAGAAGTCCTAAAAAACAAGTTGATAGCTGTAAATACCTACATCAGAAAAATAGATTGAGTTCAAATAAATAACATAATGATGTACCTCAAGGTCCTAGAAAAACAAGAACAATTCAAATCCAAAATTAGCACAAAGAAGGAAATGATGATCAAAACAGAGGTGTATGAAATTGAAACAAACACATAAAGAATCAGTAAATAACTGTTTTGTTGAAAGAATAGATCAGCCACTAGCTAAACTTAGATGAAACAGAAGAAAAGGATTAACCAGTACAATCAGAAATGAAAAAGACAAAATCAAGATGGTTACTGCCAAACTCTGAGATTATTAGTGACTACTTTGAGATCCTATACTCTAATAAATTAGAGAATTCAGAAAATGGATATATCCTTGATACATGTAAATTAATAAAACTGAATTAAGGGGACATAAAAACTGATCAATTAAATACCAGGTAATTCAATTTTACAAATAACATGCATAAATGAATAAATATAAAAATACCAACTAAGAGAAGCCCAAGTCTCAAAGAACTGACTGCCAAATTCTGAAAGAACTTTAGGAAAGATCTAAAGTTCAGCTTCAAGATTTTTAATGAAATTAAAAGGGAAGGAGTACTTGAAATCTATTCGTGGAAGCTAGCATCACCCTGATTTTAAAACCAGAAAAAGACTTAACTAAATAAGAGAACTATGTACCAGTTCTTTCTTGAACCCAGATATAAAAGTCCTCAACAAGATATTGGCAGACAGGTTGCAAAAACTCATCAAAAAGACCACATATCAGAACTATAAGCAACTCTTTCCACAGTGCCAGCTATCAGGCATCCCTGAAGGATGTCCTGAGTCTCCTGCCCAGAGCTACCACATACAATGAGAAGAAAGAGCAAGAGAATAAATAGAGGTGTAGTGAGGGATCTGGGATGATCAGTTGTTCATGGAGAACAGAAGGCAATGAGCCCCCCAGAACCTTGGGATTTATTCATTGAGGAAAATAGTGAGGAGATTGCGACTGGATGTGCTAAACAAGTGACAAGGCTGGCAAGGATTGTAACAGAGGGAGCAAAGCATTCTTGCTGAAGGGACAGAACAGCCAGATTTAAGTTATGGTTAATGAGTAACCGGCCTTGTAGCCTGTTCTGGGAAGGAATTTTCCTCTGGAGTCACGCAGGCCTCAGCAGAGTCATTATCTCTTATCTTAACCCCATGGTATCACAGCTTGCCTATCTGAGCTCAACCATGGCCATTTAAGATAAACTATATTAGTGTGTTATCAGCCACCTCCTTTCATGAGAGTACATAGCCAGCCGTGGCCAGATTCATTAATTAAACTGAAAGCCAATTTAGGGAAGTCACCTCTATACAGCCTGCACTGCTCCTAAGTAAACACAATCACATTTGGATGGGAGGGAGGTTGAAGTTGCAGTCTTCCACACATGCCCACATACGATGTAACTTAGAGATGTAGAGGTGGTTCAATATATGCTGATCAATAAACATAATACATCATATAAACAAAAGCAAGGACAAAAATCATATTATCATTACAATTGATATGGGAAAATCTGTTGACAAAATCCATTCATGATGAAAACCTTGAAGGAAATAGGTGTAGAAGGACTTTATCTCAACCTCATAAAAAGCCATTTATGACCAGCAAGTGGTCAACATGTTTTTTTTTTTTTTTTTTGTAGTGGGAATCAAATTCATGACCTTATGTTTGCCGAGTAGGCCCTGTGCTGCTGAGCTACACCCTGGACCCTCCAACATCATATTAAATGGGGGAGAAGCTAAATGCTTGTCATCTAAAATTAGGACTAAAACAAGGATATACACTATCTCCACACCACTTCAGTTTAGTTTTTGACACATTACCCTGTGCAATCAGGCAAGAAATAAAAGAGATGTGTGTAAGAAAGGAAGAAGTCAAATTATCATTATTTGCAAATGATATGTTCCCATGTACAAAAGGCCCCAAAAATTCTTCCATAACCTTCATAGAATTAAAGAGATTAGTGGGATTAAAAAATCAGTACACAAAAATCAATAACATTGCTGTATACCAGGAATAAAATCACCAAAAAAACAAAAGAAGGAGTGCCATTCACAAAACATCAAGAAAAATCAGATACTTAGGAATTACTGTAATCAAGGAATGAATGGGCTCTAAAATGAAACTTCCAACACTCCTATAAAGGAGACTGAAGAAAGCATCAGAAAATGAAAGTGATCTCCTCTTCCAGAATAGGCTATAAGATTCAAGATGGCCATGCTGCCAACACTGACATCCAGGTCTAATAACACATTCTGTCTTTGTTATTTTCTCATTGTTGAAATGAGATAGATAGCACCCACAAGTTAATCAAGGAATGGCTTATTTAGCTCACTGTGCAGAAGGTTCAATCTATAATCAGCTGGCCGTAAAGCAAAATTGTTCTTTATATTCTTCTTATTTTTTTCTTTTGAACTTCTTGTAATGTTTTTGTTATTTTTTTGTTTTGTTTTTTCTTTAAACCAGTCTTGCACATGTATATCTGGTAACCCAAGCAACTAATTTGAAGATAACATCATGCAATAGAGCAACCATTGTAGATTTCTGATTATTTTGTTTAGTGAACTTTTGTATTGTTTCTAATGCTGGTTTTTGCCATTACCATCTTGTATTCTTTAAAAAATAAATAAATAAATAAATAAATACATAAATATATAAATACATAAATAAATAAGGCAAAATAGCACATGACAGAAGGGCAACAATTCATGGTGGTGGAAAACAACAAGAGGAAGAGTGAGACAAGACTCTGTCCCTTGTACTGGGTGCAGTACAGAAGGTGAGTGCAGTGTATGGAGGTGGGGTGGGCAAGGGCAGCACTCACAGCATTGCACTATGAAGCAATTGCACAGTCTAGATTCAGCGATCTCCAAACAAGCCTGATGATTACATGAGACTTTGGGGGGACATGTAGACACAAAACATAACAATCCCTTTGAGAACACTGATAGTAACTGTGGGCAACAAGAACAGAGCAAGAGGCATTACGGTTGCAGGTTTCGTGTCATACTTCAGTGCTGCAATGATAAATACAGCCTGTTACTGGCCAAGTGGGACGTTTGGGTCGATGGAACAGAGCAGCAGATGCAGAAACAGTTCTAGGCACACTCAGATACCTCATCTTTGGCAAAGAGGCCAAAAACTTATGAGGAAACTTTTATTTTATTTTATTTTTTACAAATAGGGCTCAGAAAAGTGGCATCCACAGTCACCATATTGAAATAACTGAACTTTTACCATTTACTCAACTAAAATCAGACTGGATCAAAGATCTAAATACTATCCTAAATAACTTAATCTACTATAAGATAGTGTCAGTAAGGCTCTTAGAGACAGGCATAGACAAGGACTTACTAATCAGAACACCAATTGCACATGAAATAATGCCAAGAATCAACAAATAAGATCATAGCAAACAAAAAGTGCTTCTCCACGGTAAAAGCAACAATCAACAGAGTGAGGAGACAAGCTACAGAATGGAAAGGGATTGTTGCCAAGCTGTCCTCCGAGTACTAATATTTAAAATGTATAAAGATTCAAAACATAAAAGTCTCTAAAATAGGGTATCCAGTAAAAAAGAAGGAGTCACTGAAATGAATGGATACTTCTCAGCAGAAGAAATACAAATGGTCAATACATACATGTAAAAATGTCCAACATTTCTGGCCATTAGAGAAATGCAAATGAAAACAACACCAAGGTCCTATCTTACTTCAGAAACAATGATCGTTTTCAAGAAAACAAGTAAGATGTAAGGGAGACTGTGGGGAAAATAGAAACTTTCTACATGTAGGTGGGGATGTAGACTGGTGTGGCAAATATGGAAATCAGTATGGAGATTCCTCAAAAAATGAAAACTCAAGATTGCACTCAACGCAACTGCTACCTTACGGAGTATCCTCTTGAAATAGTTGAGAACATGACATTACAGTGATACCTGGGTGCCCATGTTTGTAGCAGCACAGTCACAATAACTAAATATTGGGGATGGCCTATGTGTTCACCAATGGACAGACAGAGAAATAGAATGTGGTGTTTGTACATAATGGGTGCTACTCTGCCATGAAGCAGGACAGACTTAGGCCACTTTTGGGAAGATGGATGCACTTTGACACAATAATTTTTAGTGAAGTTGGACATACAGACTTGAATATCGCATTGTCCCTCTTATATGAGAGGCTCAGAATGAATGAGGAGGCAGAGTAATGAGTGGGTGGAGAGAAGAGAGGGATTAGATTTTTTTGCAAATGGGAGGGGAACAAAGGGGTGGAGAGAGGTCGTACAGAAGGGAGGGCACAGGATTATAAAAGAATTAAGATGTTTGTTGTGCATACACTAACACTCTTTGAAGAATGTGATCATTACATGATAAAACAGGTACTAACAAAAACTAAAAATTGAAATCAAAGAAAGAGTAACAAAATTTATATCTATTATATACAGGCATAAATGTCAATTGGCCATTTTTATGTCATAATTGCATTATCTATTACTTCTGTATACATTACAACCTCACAAGGTATTGGTACAATTTAAACTTTAGACTTGTAAATGTCTTTTAAAGAACTTGAGTTGAATTTGTTATCTGAAACTTTCCCAAAATAAAATTCTAAATCAGATAATTTGAATGTGCAAGGAAAAATTAACATTGGCCTCACAGAATATGCTCTGAAAATAGAAAAGGAATAATCACTTCTTCGCTTCTTTTGAAAGGGCAGTATAACCTCAATACAAAAATCAGACAAAAATATCACAAGAAAATAATTCTAGGCTAATGTCTTTCATGAATATGTATGTAGAAAATCTTAACAAAATACTAGCATTCTGTGTATATCAGAAGCATAATAAATAAATGGAACAAATAGCGATTATTCTAGTAATGTTTTCTCATCCAAAAATTCGTCAATATAATTCAGCATGTTAACAGCAAAAAGAAGAAAATCTGTGTGATTCTTTCAGCGAATGCAGAAAAGTCATTTGAAAATATTTACCAGAAATTCTCAACAAACAAGAAATAGTAGAACCTAGGGGCTGGGGGGATAGCTCAGTGGAATAAGGGCTTGCCTGGCAAGTGCAAGGTACTGAGTTCAATCCTTAGTACCACCAAAAAGAAAAAAAAAAGATTATCTAAGAAATAGTAGAGGGCCAGGGAGATGGCTCATTAGAATAAGCGCTTCCCTGGCAAGAGCAAGGGCCTGCATTCAATCCCTGGTTCTGCAGAAAAAGAAAGAAAGAAAGAAAGAAAGAAAGAAAGAAAGAAAGAAAGAAAGAAAGAAAGAAAGAAAGAAAGAAAGAAAAGAAAGAAGAAAAATAAGAAACAGTAGAACTTCCTCAAATTGAAGTTTATTTTATATATATGCATATTTTTTCAATATCACAAAAGAGAAAGATTAAATAATTTCTCCTGAGATGAGAAATAATTCAGTTTCTACTTAATATTGAATTAGATGACCTGAATATTGACATTAGATGGATAGAGGATGAAAAAATATAAGTATCAGAGTGAAAAATATATTACTTTCTTCTATTAGTAAATGACTTGATTGTTTAAATAGAAAATCCCAGGAAAGAAATGAATAGGTCTAATAAATTAATAAAGCAAGTTTATAGAACATAATATTAGTGCTTTAAAATAAGCAATTATAAACCTTTTTAATATAATAATATTAGAAGACCTATTGCTAAAAACACAATTCTCAAATTTATGTATGTTAAATCTAGAATGTCTGAAGAAATTGACTCACCCATTCTGAAATATAATTTGCCAAGGACTTAGAATAAACAAAGCAATTTTTCTTGATTAAAAATAAAGCCTGACAGATACTTTACTTGATTTTGTGATTATTCAAAGGTTACAATAATTTAAAAGTTTAAGTTAAAATTGAAGCCTGGCAATCAGAATGCTGTAAGGTGAAAAATAGTAACAAGAAATACACACAACTATGTCAGGTCAGTTGATTTTCAACAAATGCAGACATGTAACTGAATGGGAAAAATGTCTTTGCAACAAATGCTGAGTCAACTGAGCAGCCATATCTGTATCAATCAGCATTGACCCTTTCCTTGCACCACACACAGAAATTGAACTGGGTGTGATGGTGCACGCCAGAGGGCGGAGGTAGGATTCCAAGTACAACCTCAATTTAGCAAGACCATACCTTAGAATAAAAAAATGAAAAGGGTTAGGATTGCAGCTCAGTGCAAGACCCTGGTTTCAATTTCCAGAACTGAAACAATGCATTAAAAATATCATGGTCACAAAGACAGACTTTGCAAAGATAACATAGAAAAAATTCCAAACTGAGAGGCAAAGGTGTTTTTGAAACACCACCATCAGGGGCTGGCGAGCTAGCTCAGCAGTTTAAAGGACCTGGTTAGGCAAGCTTAGGCAGGTGCAGGGGGCCGCAGTTTGATACCCAGCACCACATGCTGCACCAGCCCCACCCTGAGGGTGGGCCGAGCCTGACCTCCCCCAAAAAACCACCACTATCATTCAAAAGAGAAAAATACCTGTATAAATTTGTTTTCATAAAAAATTTACCTACAGTCATTAAGAAAATGAAAACACAAGCTATATAGATTGGGAGAAAATATTCACAAGACATATATCTGATAAAGGGCTTGTGTCCAGAATATACGTGTCTCTTATAACTCTAAAACAAGATGACAACAAATTTTAAGATGCAAAAATGATTTGAATTAGTTATTTTTTATGTAATTAAGTATATTGGTACATTTTAGATATACATAATTATTATATCTTCATACAGAATCCATCACCAGTACAAGATATATTTTGATTTCTTTATTTTTCCCAGTCTCCTCTCCTCCCTTCAACCCACTTTCCCCTCCGTATTTACAAGCCTTTGTTTCCATTTGATCCTTTTTTAAAATCACTTTTTTCCCCTTTTTTCTTCCTTTTGTTTTCTTACCCTAGGTTTTCTTTACTTATTAACAATCTCTTTCCATTTCATGATATCTATTGCACGCTTTGGTCCTTATTTATTCTTTCAGTTTCTCACACGAGGAAGCCAATGCAATGTTTACACATGTGAGTCCAGTTTATTTCACTTAAGAGTACAGTCTCAAGTATCATTCCTTTATCTAGAAATGCCTTCAATTTATCCTTCTTTATGGCCACACAGTACTTCACTATATAAAAACTGCATGTTCTTTATCCATTCCTTGGTTGATGGGCATTTGAATAGTTTGCAAGATTTAGTTATTACAATTTGTGGTGCTAATAACAATTATAATAGACAGATAGATAGATATTTGTGGCACATATATCACTCTGGTATGTTTTTAATTCTTCTGGGAAGATACCCAGATGAGGAATACCTGGGTCAAATGGGACCTCTCATCCTAGTTTTTTGAAGAATCTCCATACTGATTTTTACAGTGGCTGCACCAGTTTACACTCCTATCCAGAGTGGAGAAGGGTTCTTTCTTCTCACAGCCCCTCCCGCGTTTGTATTGATTTCTTAGTAGCCATTCTTTCTGGAATGAGATGGAATCTTGCTGCTGTTTTAATTTGCATCTCTGTAATGACTAACTACACCTAATATAATCCAGTTCATTAGCCATAAGAATATATAAGCTCATAGCGAAATACAACATTCTCATTAGAAAACTAAAATCGGAGTGACTCACTATACCTAGTGTCTGTGACAAGGTGAAATGTCTTATGCTACTAATGAGAATCCAAAATGAGAAACCATTTTGGGAAAAAGTTTGGTAGTCTATTGAAGCCTGACGTGTGAGTTTCACACGTGCCTGTCTTGTTTCTATTTCTAAGAAACAAAGACATAAGCCTACACAAAGGCAGGGCTTCGAGTTTCCTCAGTATGCCTTACTTTGGCTGCTGTAGTTTTAAACTGCAGTCTCGCCCCCTCCCTGTGTTTCCTGTCCATTGCAGCCATCTATAGTATTTGACCCAATAACTGTCACTCACAATATCACTAGAACCTTATTTAGAGCATAAATACTATGGATACAATAATTCTAGTTTGTTGTAGTCACTCCTTTATTCCCAGAACCTAAACAAGGTCTACAGGGTCTCACTGTGTAGATCAGACTCTTAGTGATCTTGTTTACAGCCTCCCAAGAGATGGGATTACAGGAGTGTCAACATGCCCAGCACACCATAGGGGCGGGTATGGCACAGCAAGCCCAGAGATCGAACCCTCGGCCCCTGTGCCTGCTTGCAGGCACTTTAATCCGCTGAGCTCTTTGACCAGCCCTAGATAATATTTTTAAACAAATAATTATATGTTAATCATATGTTAATAAATTGCTAAGGAGTCACATAACCTGAACCTGAGAGCAACAAATTAACAATATATTCTTTTATTTCTGGGTTTTTGAAATAAAATTAGAAAGAGAAAGAAAGAAAGAAAGAAAGAAAGAAAGA
>NW_004524627.1:2307424-2342038 GCF_000260255.1 Octodon degus | reverse complement strand
AGGAAAGGAAAGGAAAGGAAAGGAAAGGAAAGGAAAGGAAAGGAAAGGAAAGGAAAGGAAAGGAAAGGAAAGGAAAGAAAAGGAAAGGAAAGGAAAGGAAAGGAAAGGAAAGGAAAAAAAAAAAGAGTCCAGGGAGGTAGCTCAGTGACATAAACTTGTGAGGTCCTGAGTTTGATCCCCAGTACAAAAAAAGAAATTGCTATAGAATCCAGGCTGGCCTGATACTTGTAGCAATCCTCCTGCCTCAGCCTCCTTGGTGCTGGGATTACATTTGTGCACTACAACACCTTGCTACATTCCTCAGACCCCATATATGTGGACTGTGCTTCCTCATCAAACTCTTACACACAATTGGTTAGGCTCTACCTTTCTTTATTATAATCTTAAACCTATTATGCTTCCTTCAGATACCCTCTTACTCATTTTGACTGAATTTGAAGCAGTGAAATTGGTAGTCTCATCAGTGCTGAGTTAATCTTTTACTAAGAGCTTGTGTGTGAAGCATCCTGTGAATGTCTTATAGGTATTTTATCTTTCACTCCCACTAACAACCCTAGAAGATAAGCATCAATCTTACCACCTCAAAGATGAGTAGAATTAGGTAAAGAAAGGTAACATAACTTGTGCAATGTCAAACAGATAGTGGTTACAATTGACCTGTGATCTCAGGCCCATATTTCTTAATTCATTATGGCTGTATAGTTTTTTTTCATCTGGTGATGTCAATTATATGTTGCATTTAACTAGTTTTACTTTAAAGATAATTTATTTCTATGATCACAAATGGAAGGGTGAATGGAGCCTATTTATCATGTAGAACTATAGACATGGGGACATGAAGGTCCCAAGGTCACACCACTAGCTTATGACCAGGCCAGGTAGGTCTTTCAGATCTCAAGAACATATCCTATATCTCAGTTGAGAGAAACCATACTTCATCCAGCATATCTATTTTGGTGACTATTTACCAGATGCCTACTTATAATTTTGGCAGAAGACTTCTAAATAATTCCTGATTGTGCCTGGTAATTAAAGGTGGTAAATGCAATAAAAAGTTGTTTCATTGCTGAACCACTTGGGAAAACTGATGGACACAGAGTACTGTCACAAGTTAAATTCAAAACTGAAATGTTCTACAATGATTGCTTCCTTTAGTGCATAATCCAACCAGAAAGCTGAGAAAGGATAAAATTAGTTGGTAGGAAAAGATATCATGAAACAACTTACCCGGAGAAACATCCAAGTTAAATGCTACCATAAAGTTTTATTGATATAGGTAAAAAGAAAATCTGACATAGTAAAATGTAGTAATCAGTGATAAACTGTTAATAATAAATGCCCAGTACATAGAGATTTCTGGAGTAAAGTGATCATAAGCCTTCAAGGAAGGCGTTACACTATAGGTAGATGTGAATGCTGGGTAAAATACTAATAGAAAGGTGAAAGAAGGGAATGATAACTGGGGAAGGCTGAAAGAGCAAATCAACATCCATGGCCATGAAGAGTCCTTGGATATGAATTAGGGACAGAGGGGTAGGAAGGCAGAGTCGTGAATCAGACAGGGTTTATGGGAGAAATGATATTCAGTATGAAAGATTTAGTTAATGTTAGGGATCTTTAAAAGATGTAGATGTGCTTTTATTGAATATAGTAGATTATTGAAAGCTAATGCAAAGTCCTGAAAAGGACAGTGATATAAAAAATCTCAAATCAACATAAACACAAAGGAGAAATTCAGATGAAATATGTAGAGAAACAGGAAGATCAATTAAAACTGGGAATGAAAATACTCATCAGTGAACTTTTGTAGGATAGTAATTACCTTTTCCCAGGACAAAAATTATACCAAGATGTGCATGTCTAATATTCACCAAATATCATCTCTTATGTCATTCTGTCTCATTTTTTCCCTTTGAACAACAAATTCAAATCTCTTGATTCAGATAAATTAGACCTCAGTCCCTTATTAAAGAACTTGCAGACAGTATCATTAAATGTTTTGTAAAGATGAGCACTGCAAATTATAGGATAGCAGACTTGGCATTGTTTTGAAAATTGAGAGAAAATTCCTGAATAAATTGTCTTATGGAATACTTAGTATAGAAAAAGTTCTCTTTAAGTGACAACCTGGGCCCATAAATAGCAAGTCAAACTTAATTACTTCTTCTGGCAGTGTTTGTGAAAAGGAGGAAAAAGGAGATACTAGATATACTGAATCCAGATTTCAGGTAGGCAATTTACCCAATGTGTCTGGTGAGCTTTCAGCATAAATGGCAGTTAAGATGAATGACTGTATTTCCCCAGTTAGCAGCTGTCTCTGAACAAATATACCCTAGTGGGTGGTTTAGGAGCTTTGATAAGGCTATATGTATGTTTAATTCTGCCAAGGCTAATGATTTAGATTCTTAAATTATCTCAACAGATTTAGGTGATGAAGAGTATTGAACTGGAATTTTAAGAAGGATAATGGAAAGTCTTCTTTGATTTAGGGTACCCAGTGTACAAGTATTGGCTGAGAATACTAGAGTTTTGAAGAGGATGGTAAGAACTCCTCAGTCTCTCAGTGGTCCCCAAGAGAAAGTGGTGAGGGGTTTAGAACATAAAGACAAGAGATGATAGCTGAGGCCTTTATGGGGGATTGTTGCCTAAAGGACAAAAAATCTAAACGACAACAGTAGGGACATTTATTTTATGTTTGCACAGTTAGTACCTTGAGAAACAAGATTGCCCATCAACTAATAATTGAAATTGTCCAGGCAGGAAGCTTTTCTAAAGACTGAGGTATCTTGTCTGCTTTAGGCACTGTGACCTTGTCTTGCTCTCACACATATGATGAATTTCCAACTTCATGTGCTTTCAACAATAGAAGGAGTAGCAATATATACATTGTAGCTATTCTCCCAAAAGGAAATGCCCAGTTTAGGTCATTTGATATAGTAATAATTCTAACAGTGAAAATTCAGACAAAAGATTAGGAAGAGAGATAATATAGGACCAAAGAAAATCTTCCAAGCACTCAGACATAAGTAAATAGCCAGAGATGGGCAGAAGGACTGACAAATTTCTGGAGGGATTTGAGGAGTTTGCTTGTTCCAACTACTGCCACGCTTACTACATATGATAATTTTTCTGAAACAAATAGCTCATTCAGTATAAGCATTTAAGGCAAGACTTTTCCCCACATTTTCATCTCTAACATGTGGAACATAACATACTTACACACCCCCAGTTTAGAGCTTCCCCAGTAACTAAAATCTCTCATAGACTAGCTGTGTGTTCTGACACTCAGCATGTACTTTAGTGCCATTCAAGTGGTGTGGTGTAAGTAACTCACGCAGTTCAGACTGAGCTTGTGTTTGTACCAGAACAGGGATTTATGGTGCCTTGCAGCAACAACTGTGTGATGTTACCCATGAAAGGTAAAACGTCAAGTTTTTATTCTAGTATTTGCTACTCTTAACATGTCTATTATTTTAGTGGAGGATAATATCTAAGATGTGACTGTCAGAAACTGAAATTACCAAATTGTAAATTGAATCTTACTGTCATAAAGCCAGCATAATTCCTCTATAATATTACTATGCAAAAGGGTTTTTCAGTCCCTATAGACTATTGCCACTAGTTAATACACTAGTGTTGGTTTTTCTTTGAAAAATTTGGGTGGCTTTTTTATTTGGAAGCATCAGTTCACAGAAGCTCAACTGTGAAAAATTATGAATTGGTTTTTCATGGTATATGGTGGCCATCCTCTCTGTGCAGTGCCAGATTACTACTTTAGTGCCTGTACAACCAGAGAAGGGAGCATCACCCTCAGAGTGTAAAATCTATTATGCTGGGGGGCCTGGGCCTAGCTCAGTCCTTTAAGTGGCTGCTTCCACAAAGCTGTCAGCCTCAGGTGGCTGGAGTTCGAACCTCACAACTCTCCCGCTGGCCAAACATGCCCTGAAGGCATGCGAGGAACAATATATATATATATATATATATATATATATATATATATATATATTATGCTGAACCAAACATGCAAAAAAAAAACCCTTAGAGATAATTTAAGCAGAAAACATATTCACTTTATGTTAAGAGCATCTTACAGGTAATTTATCACCATTCACTGAGCCTTGTTCACATGACAAAACATGATATTAAGCATGAGTAAATACAAATGCATGCATGACATTAATATCAATTGAACCATGAAACAAACAAATGAAACAAATAACTGTTTTCTTGTTTATGCCATCAAAAGGTGAACACACAAGGTAGCTTTAGTAATCCTGAGCAACAAGAGCAAAGCAAGGGGGCATCACATTACCAGACTTCAAATTATGTTACAAAGCTACAGTGCTAAGAAAGGCATGATGCAGAACCAAAACACACATATAGATCGATGGAACAGAGCAGAGGGTGCAGAAACAACTCCAGACACATTCAGCTAGCTGACTTCAACAAGGGAACCAGGTGCACACTGAAGGAAGGATAGCATCTTCAACAAATGGTGCTGGGAAAATTGACAGTGTGCAGAAGACAGAATCTGGAGCTATATTTTTCACCATGAATTAAAGTAAAATCAAATACATCAAAAATCTAAATATTAAAGCAGAAATACTTAATCTGCTGGTAGATAAAATAGGTAAACTCTTGAGGACACAGGCATAGTAAGGCCTTTCTGAACAGAACCCCAATTGTACAAGAAATAATGTCAAGAATCAACAAATGGGATCATATCAAATTAAAAAAGCATTGCAAAGCAAAAAAAAAAATACGCAGTGAAGAGACAACTTACAGAATGGGAAGAACATTTTGCTATACCTTGGACAGATGATATCTAAAACATATTAAGGCACAATTTCACATGTGGGACACATGTACTTTATGTAATGTTTAAATCATATTAAACATATCTATCACTTCAAAGAATTAGACACTCCAAATAAAAGACTCAATCAAATATGGGCAACTGAAAAGGGCAAACACTTCTCAGAAGTACAAATGCCTGGTAAAGACATGAAAAAATGTTCAACATTCCTGATGATTAGATAAATGCAAATTAGGACAAAAAGGAGAACCCATCTAACTGAAGGAAAAAAAATGTTATCACCAAGAAATTAAATAATACCAAATTCTTGCAAGGCTGAACAGCAAAGAAAATCATTCTAGATTATTAATGGAAATATAAAGTGATATAACCACCATGGAGATAAGTATGGAAACTCCTTAAAAATGAAAACTAGAAATTCCATTTGATCCAGTATTGCTATATAGGATATCATTTGGAAAGAGTTAAAAACATCATGTTACAGAGACACATGCACGTCTGTGTTTATAGCAGCATGACTCATGATAGCTGAATTTTGGGAGTATCCTATTTGTCTATCAACAGATGAATGGATAAAGAAAATGTGGTAGATTATTTATACACAATAAGGTACTACAGCATCATTTCAGAATATCCAACATTTGTAAATTCACAGACCTGATCCCAGATTTACTGAATCAGAAATTCTCAAGTAGATATAAACAATGTGCATTGCATCAAGCCTTCAAATTGATTCTAATTCATGCTACAATATCAGAACTGCATAAAAAGCAATGACTAATATATAGTGAGATTGCAAAATAAAATTTTAAATACACTAATTTCATATAGCACAAGCCAAAGTATTTATTTATAGCTCAGATCTGTAAGTATTGCTAGAGAATGAGCAAAACAAAGCTCACTGTCTTACATCATAATAAAAAGCATGGGGAAATAGTATTATACAACTAATCATGCAAATAATACTTAACATCTTAGGATGTATCAGCTATCAGGTTTCAAGGAAATACTTGAAATGTGCTAGTAAGTTTGTCTTCACTAAGTATTACGGTGACTAAGAGATATATGAAAAATCTTGGCTTACCTAAGGTGTTTAGAGGCCACTTGATCAAAATGAGCATATAAAACATTGTGATATATGTTCTTTATCACATTGTGATATAAAACATTGTGGTATATGTGACAATATTAAATATTTGTACCACTGAGATGCCTGGCATAGACTATTAGATAATTGTGTTCTATGTAAAAAGATATTAATTACATGATGACTTTCAAAAATGGTTAATATAAGAAATGCCTAGCAGCATTATGTAGACTGAAAAGTCACATACAGAAGGAAGAACTGGGACTGAGTCTTTGAATTTGGGCAGGTACTGACACAAAAAGGTGATGGAACATTCCCTGGATACAATCTTGTGGGATCTTAGGCAATGGGCTGGAGAATGTAACCAAGAGTATAAGAAAGCAAGTCTTACTTATACTTAGATGGTCTTACTGAGATGGATTTTATGAGGGATATGACAAAAATAATAATATTTAACTGTTAGAATAGAGCCAGATATTAAAGACTTAAAATAATAGAGATACCTTCAAATTTTTTGTCAGAGGAAGTAAACTAGCAGGACCTATAATGGTCTCCGAAGTAGGGCAGTTATAAAAATTCTGCACTTGAAGCTCAATCCAACAACAACATATGGGAGAAATTTAAACTGGGTAATGAAAGGAACAAATGAAGTATGACGAGGGTGCAATGGCCGGGGTCCTTGGTAAGAATAATGCTTGTGGTTTTCCTGATTTGGATGCTTTCCCATGTGATATTTTTAGAAAAAAAGGACTTAGAAGCCACAGCAATTCTTGATGTTAAATACAGTAATGATGAGTAGGCTGCCAATAGGCAATCCAAATCGTGAATCTGGCAAGGATGTTCTGAGATGAGGAACCCAAGGGAACAGGACCAGGTGTGACTGTGGAGACCTGAGGGGAAGCAGAATCTGGAATCCATGACGACAAGTCAGTTCTTGCAGAAGAACTGATAGACAGAGCTCTAAGACGATTGGAAAATAGTTATCAACCAGAAAAATCCAAAAGGGTTATTTTAGATAAAATACGTAATGAAGATTTGATTGCTTATGTGCAAGAAATTCACCAGAGCAGAGAACTGGATGGAAACAGACTTAACCTAGAAATGTAACCTTGACCATCATTTCGCAGCTCACAAAAAAAATGTCTCTTATAAGTCACGGTGCATGGTAATTAAAGATCCTATTCAAACTATTTTTGCAGATCAAGAGACTAGAGAAGTAGAATATTAATGTATAAAGAAGATCTTCATAAGCTTGACTTTAGATAAAAGCATACAATAATTTACCTGAAACAGCCATTGGCTTTACTATCTTTTTTCTGCTTCCTTGATGAATTCTTATCTTTTAATACATTTTTAAAGACTTTCTGCTTTTTACAGGGACTTCAGCAATTTCTCTGTCATTACTTAATTTTTAAACTGTTTCATCATAAAAGTAAAGTTCTTTGAATTATCAATATTTAAGCACTGTCACTGTCCTAGTAAAAGATTAAGAGGCTGTGCTGAGGCTCAGCTGTCCCTTCAGCAGAAAAATGGGAACACACACTTAAACATGCAAGAGATTGTGCAGGGAGTGGAATAGCTGAGAGAAAATTGGGCAACTTCTTTGCTACTTTTCAAGTAAATAATGTCATAGTGTGGCATTAGTTTATTTGATGTACATTTATGAATATCAGACTTTCTCATGTTTAAATAAATACAAAAAGATAATTTGATTATTTTATATTCTCTAGTCTTATTTCTTTCCATTGAGTAAGTTAATGAGATTACTCACTATAGAAACTGTTGCTTTTGATAGAGCAGGTTCAGAAACATAAAGTATGGGTTAGCTTTTGGGTTGGCTTATGCCTGCGAGGCACATTAGGAACTTACAACAATTTGCACTGTCCCTGGTCATGTGATAACCATAGAGAAAAGTGACAGTTCTAGCTTGAATGAGATCCATCATATGTATTTTAGTAAGGATATAATAGGTTTCTAACTTGCTTTTGCTGGTATGTTGTATACTTCACATATTATTTTTGTCTTTAGTTTAAATATTGCACTGACTTTACAAACAAAAGAAGCTCAAATTAAAAACATTTTCCCAAGGATCCCCAGATGTTAGAAAAAGATTCCGTCTTAGCATTGTCTGACTGCAAAGCCCAAAGTCCTGTGCTGTGATGACAAGAGACTGAGAACACAGAGGGAAAAACCAGGAGTTGAAGAATCAACTACAATGAGCAGAGGAAAAATTAGTTAAAAATCAACAGATAAGAATTCATTAAAGTTTTAGGAAACCATAAAATCTCAATGCCATGAAAAAGATGAAATTATGAGACTCTGAGAAAGACTGACTAATAATGTGCTGAGGAGGATATGAGGTGTTTCTTTAATTCTGCCATTGGTCAGCACTGCTGAAAGGAATGTACATTCCTAGTCTCACAAAATCCTTATAACAATCCAAAGAATTATGTATAGTCATTTTGGGGGGCACATAGAGAAAAGGAGGCTTAGATCAATTAAGTATTTCACACAGAGTAAATTATATAAAGTAGGAAGTTTGGGGACTTAAACACTTGTTTTTCTGCTTCCAAAATCCAAACTCTATACTATTAACGCATTTTAAAGGAAAATATGGCAAGAGTGCGCAACCTTCTCAGACCAAAAAGCTACAACTCTTGTCGCACAGGTCCTGCTTTGCCTTGGTGTTAACCACCAGTAGAAAAGTATGAAGACGAAATATAGGAAGTAAAGCCATGCTGTTATGTTGAGCTGTGGGGGACTCAGGTCAATATTTTCTGACATTGCCAGTTAAACAGAAGACCCAATGCTATTATAGGCTACTGGACTCTTTTAGAATATTTTGCTGAGTTTACACACCTATAATATTCAATAATAGAACTTAGAAAAAATGTCCATTTTGTATCTGTGTATTCAAAGTGGTTAGGATAGATATATAGTTGCATTCTCTTAATGAATAGAATGATTTGTTCTAATGGTGTTTCTAAATAGGAACTCAAGTCCGCATCTTGTACAGCAATTAGCCACTAAGAAGAATATATGCAGTGTATTATTTGTTGAATCTGTACTTCCAATTTGATTTGAAACTGTCTCATTGGTATCTGTTTATCAATAAAACTTTGAAAAAAAAAAAGAGTGCGCAACATGCATGCTCCACCACTGTGGAGAATTGGATGAAAGGGTGACACTGGCATTGGTTTTCCAATGTAGTCTGCATAGAAAGTTCTCTCACCTTATCACAGCCTTTCTGTCCTCAGGGTGGGAGGAGACAGTACAGTCATTTCTAGTCAGGAGCTGTGGTGACTCTAGGAGTACAGTAGAGGAGGCAGCTGAAGAGGCTGCTATGAAGGAGGGGAAAGAGGAACAAACAGCAGTCAAGATGGCTATTATAACCCAGACCTAATTCCAGGATCTGGACAAAAGTAGAGGCAGATTAATCAGGATAGACCAGTAGTAGAAATAGCTATTAAGAAATTCTGGGATTGAATGACATCAAAATAAACTTTTAGAAATTATTTTCACCAGTCAATATAAAAAGAAAAATTATGCATGTGATATTAATTGTTCACTTCAGTGACCATGAGATTCTTTAGGGGCAAACATGGAATAAATATTTCACACACCATGGTAGTTTCAACAGAAATCCTTTTTGAATAGGCTTTTAGATTTTTCCTTAGAATTGATTGCCTTTCATAAATTGTACTTTCATATAATTTTTTAAAAGCTTCAAATTCACCACATTTTTATTTTTCACTAAATTGGAAAAATTGTATGTTCCTGGAGCTGTTGACTGTACAATTTGAACTTAATCATTTTTCATGTTTCTTACCATTCAAGGCTGCATTGGACAGGGGATGAAAAATGAGTTTCCGATGAGTGCAGAATGTATTAATTTCTCAAGTCCTCTGTGATTGACACTGAAGATCAGAAGAAGAAATTAAAGCATAATAGTTGGAATGACACTATTTTATCTTTTAAATTATATCTGGAATATAGCTCAGCAGCACACCTGCCTAGCAAGCACAAGGTCCTGAGTTCAATTCCTTGTACTAAATAGATAAATAAATCTAAACATATGAGGCCAAGCCACAATTATATCTTAAAATTGCAATAATTGTCCTCAGGAAGATTATCTATATATATTCTTCATCATATCCTAGGAGTAATATCTATAGGACATTAACCATCATATTTCATCTCTGTTTCTAATAAGAACCATTCAACATTTTTATTATTTCTTGCTTTTGTGATTTAATTTTATAAAATTGGAATGTTACTAATAAATTAGTAAATACTTCAATATCATCACTCTCCTTTCTCTTCTAATCTTCTGATTCTTTCTCTGTAACCTCTGTAATTATAAACTTTTATTAATTCTGAATAACTAGTTTCTTTCTATTAATTCATCTTCATCCACCATCCCTTATAGTAGATGATTTTTAATTCCTATTTGTATCTTGATGGTTGCTTGAGTTTTGAAACTTGTTTTTCCACTACTATAGGCATATCTACCAGTTTCTCTTCTTACAGTTTGGTGACCCATCAGTGGCTTGCAGGATGGCTTCACAAACTCAGAAAAAAAAAGCTCTGAGATAGAAGTGACTTTTTCTTTCTCTTTTCAGGTATGTATGTATGCGTGCATGTATGTATGTACTGTAAAAAATGCAACATCAATTGTCCTCCTCGTGGCACGTGGACTCAGCTACCTGAAAGCGATTTTAGATGAGTCAAATTCTAAGCTGGAACATATTTCAAGAATATTTTAACCACTTAATTCTATTCCACTTACTTTGGTTGAATATACAATAGCTAAAACTCAGTAAGCTATTCCTGAAAGTATGAAATTTATGTATAATTTGTTTGTAGTCCATAAAATTGCCTTATGTTTTTAAAAGATAATTTGTTGCAGAGCTTCAGAACCACTATAAGCACAGCTAGCAACCCAGGGGACAAAACTCAGAGGAGACAGAGTTTCTAGGCATAGCATCTGGCCAGTGCAACATCAGCTAATACCTGAGCCTAGAAATGGCCCAAACTGGAGGAGCCATCAAGCAAATTTCCACCTACATCTCTGATAGTCTAACCCTTTGGAAATATACACATGGGTCTTATACACATGGGTTGCTTATGATTTGCAAGTACCCAGCTTCATGGAAGACATAACGATGGCAGGTCTGAGAATAGAAAAATGTGTAACAGAATAATTGTGGACAAAGTGATTACTTCAAGGGACAGAAATGGCCAAGGAATGGTATATAAACAAAACAACTTCCTATCCTCTTAGTTTATCTAGTTTCAAAAACTCTCATCAATAGTTAAAAAATGTAAAGGAATATCAAGAAGGCTTAAGTAGCTAATTATATACTACATCCATTTACCTCCTACTGTTCAGAATATAACATTTAAAATGATTGTATATGCTATGTTTCATACTTTAAAATATAATTTAGCATTAAAATAACTATAGATCAAAATTTGTGAGAAATACTCTGTGCAGGAATTAAATTACTAGGGAACATGTTTAGCAGGTAGAGGAAGTTGCTATTAAAGATGGTAGTTAGGTGCTAGGCAACCAAATCTTTTCTAATGTAGGCTAAAAACAAAGCATCACTAATCATTACAATAAAGTGATATGGACCAGCACTGCACCAACATGTTCTAAAACTAGTACACATAGGAAGCTTAAAAATTATACTATTTGTAAACATTTTTATTCATGCCTAAGTCAACTTATTATTCTCCTAAAATTTCCTTATTTTTATTTTAACCTGGTATAAGAAAAGTACATTTTGCTGTGATATTAAATTCTGTAGTTCTGATTGCTTAAAACCTGACCTTTCTCCTCCATTATTACAAATTATGATTTATTTACAAGTCATAATGTAGATTGAAAAATGTTATAGATTTTTATAGTCATATTTAGTCTATTAAAGTTATTTGATATACCTATAACACTAACAGACTTTATAGTGGTTTACACTTCCCTTTTAGGCATCTAACAGGGATGCTATTACTAAATATACTAAGACATACGCTTATTTTTTTAACTTTTGTTTTTCTGTATTTAGGACAAGATCTACACAGTTTTACTACGTAGATTGGGCTTGCAGTGATTCTCCCGTTTTCCGCCTCCCAAGCACTGGAATTACAGGTGTACCCCACCTCACCCAGTCTCAATTGCCATCCCAGCACACTGCACAGGCAGGGCTGGCACAGCACATGGGGGATCAAACCCGAGCCCTTGCCATCTGCCTGAGCAGGTGCTTTAATCTGCTGAGCTATCATCTCAGCTGAGGCTTTTTAAAGTTTTTTAAAAATAGACATTTTAGTGCAATATTTTCATAAGTTTTGCTTCCTTTTCCTGGGAAAGAATGACCAAAACTAGCTGCAAAAGCATACTACCTGAAAAAGGAATTATGTTTTCAAAACATAAAGGATTTGAAAATAACCTCACTTTATTGTTCACTTGGATCACTAGTTATGAATACCTGGGGAGGGTGAACTTTCATAGGAATGAACATCAACATTGACTTGGATTTTTGTATTTAATTTTTTATCTTCTCTCACACAATATTTCTACTATGTGTAAGAACTGAATTACATATTTGAATTTGGATAGAATAAATGTTACTTTTATCCAGTAATAACTTGCAGGTGACATATGCACATCTAATAATTACATATGATTTTTAATTTTTAAGAATTTAGTGCTGCAAGGACCATTGAGCATGAGTGCAGTTGGTGATTTTCTGCTATATTTAGTCAAATCTTGAGTACTTGGATATACAAATAGCATCTTTCTTTCTTTCTTTCTTTCTTTCTTTCTTTCTTTCTTTCTTTCTTTCTTTCTTTCTTTCTTTCTTTCTTTTCTTGGTGGAACCAGGGATTGAACTCAGGCCCTTGAGCTTGCCTGGCAAGTGCTTATTCTACTGAGCTATCTCCCCAGGCCCAGCATTTCTTTAAAAAGATACACTTTAATTGATTTACCTAAGGATTGTGTTATCTGATTAATGCTCCTCAGACTGACTACAGGTAGGTTATGAAACCAGTGGGAATATATTTCTGGACAAAAATTAAAATGGCCATCCACCCTGTGTGTAGCATATAGATGCAATTATAATCATGCCCTACTGTGAAGAAAAATTTGGATTTTGCCTGTTGATCTACAAATAGAAGTGTCTCATTTGTAAGAATGTCCTATCTTTCTTCTTATCCTGAGAAACACAAAGCTCTTATCTCCAAGCCTGCAGCAAAACCATCGTGTCTCATCATTATCCTCGTTTTACTTCCTCCGTGTCTCCCTTCACCTCTCATTCATCTTCTGAAAACGTCTGCTCTGTAAACCTCACCCTTCCTTTAAATACGCCATACACTTCAATTTTCTTTGTTTGCTTGGTCTGTTTTTTCATCCCACCATGAATTCTGGATGTTTTCCTACTGTGATCCTGCACATTTTTCCAGCCTTCGCTCATTCACTAATTCCAAAACCACTTATTCCATTTCAAATATTTGTTAGAGAAGCACTGCAGCAGTCAGCTTTCCCACCACTGAGATGTGATGACTGATGTCCACCGCCTAATGGAGAGGTTCAGTTTGGCTCAGGCCTCAGAGGGTCCAGGCCAGAGTGGATTGACTCCAGGGAGGAAGCTCCATGGAAGAAGAGTGCAACGGAACAAAGCCGCTTAGCTCAGGGGAGCAAAGGCGCACACTGGCACCGGGGGTGGGAGCGGGGAACAGATGCAGGCTCAAGACCATGCCTCTTGGATCCACCCAAACACATGTTGCAGTGTGCTCTTTCAGCCACCTTCAGGGATCCCAAAGCAGGTCAAGATGACGCCCCACCCTAACCACAAAATACCCCACTTTTCCAGGCCAAAATTGGACTTAGTTTATTGTTGCTTTTGTGAGAAATGACCACACTATCCACATATTTATTATCTTATACTGTAGTTTGGAGGTCAGGAGTCTAAGATTGACTTTGGTGTGCTGTCATCGGGGGCAGATTTCTGTTCCTTGTAGAGCTTCTCAGAGGAATCCATATTCCTGTCTGGTCTACTTGAATTCCTTCACTTCGTGCTCCACATCACCCCAACCAGTTCCATTAAGGTGTCTCTCCCTCTCTGACTATGGGTCTCCAGTCTCCCTCTAAGCACTCTTGTGATCCCACTTGTCCGCCTGAGTAATTTTTAGTAATCTTTCTGTCCCAAGGTCCTTAGCACTATTTTCAAAGTCTCTTTGACCACAAACAGATTTGGGGGATTGAGCTGTGGGTATCTGTGGGGGAGACATTATCTCAGATACTACAAACTGAGATGGTTTAGTTGGTGTTAGGAGTGACCTTAGGAGTGGGCCCAGCATAGAGTTCAGAACTGAGAAGCTTCTTCAATGTTAGAATTCTTCTGGATTCCCGATTAAATTCACATTAGAAGAAATATGAATGACATCTACAGTGAACAGACTCCATAAAATTCACTTTTGAAGCTGCTAATGTTTCAGTAAGTGGAGGTGAAGCCTTTGGGAAGTTTGTATGAATTTACATAAATGGAGCTCTCGTGATGGGATTAGCACCCCAAGAAGAGACACCAGACACTTCCCTTTATCTCAGTCTCCCTTTCTCTCTCTTTCCCCATTTCTAGCATCTCCACAATTTTCTTAATAAATCTAAGGTTCAATAAAATGTACAATCCCAGATTATTTTTCAAATTTCATTTGAAGCATGAAAAGTCGGATTCCTCTCTATAATCTAACAGATACTACAGGTTAGATAAATAAGCTTAATGCATGGGTGAAGAAAAAAACTCTACACAGATTTCACAAATATCCATGTATCTTCCTATATAAAGGCTTACTTAGCTCAGAGTTAGTGCAAGTTTTAGTCTATATTCAGCTGGCTTCAAGGCGGAGTGGCACAAGGCAGATGGCAGAGAGCAACCTTTCATGGCAATGGCAAAGAGCAAGGGAGCAAAGGGAGAAACAGCAGCTCCCACAGTTACCTAGCCTCTTTCCCCCTCTCACATTGCAATGCAGATGTGTCTGCCCCAGGACACACACACCCATAATCCCAGCATTGGATCATGAATCAGTCACAAACTCCAGAAGTTGCTCTGTGACTTCCATGACCTGAGGCTTTGAGGATACAACTAGTCGCAAACTGTAACACTCCATCTCCTGCCACTTCCCTAATGGCCTTTCTTGGCATTTCTTACTAGTCTTTTGGCTATGGCTCCAAAATGCCAAGCAGTTTCTACAGTTTTGCTTGCTGTTCTCTCTGCCTCAATAGCCACTGGCATTGATCACTTTGTGGTACCTTAAGTGCCTCCTGACTACTACTCTAACAGACATGACTTCATAAGAACTTTATAAAATGGCATTATGACTCCAGTTCAATGATGCATTTCCCTTACATTCGTTTATTTTTTCTAGTATCTAATTCTTTATTTCAGTCACCCCCTGAATGGATAATGTTTGAGAATAAGACTTTTTCCGCTTTTGGTGTTATCCTCAGTGGTTAGAAGAGTGTTGTTCTAGCTACTGAGGTAATAAGAGCCCAGTAAGGTTATAAGAGTTCAAAAAGCTAAGAAGAGCTCAAAAATGTTTTTTGAGTGGATAATAGAATCACTAGAGCAGTCCCTAGTTATAATGATGGAGTTTTTAGACTGAGCATTCCAGAACCTTCGAAGATTGAGGCAAAAAAAGAAACCCTGATGATTCTACATCAAATACAGAACAAAAGTTTGTATATTTCTTGTGATTAAAAATGAATGCTTTTATTATAGCTATGTCATGAAAGTATAAATTGTAAAAACTACTGAGGAGCCATCTGTTTTTACATTCTGTACTACAGGTTGTTAAATTAGGAAGTATTGTAGTATGAGCTAGAAAGAAGGAATCTCTCTCTCTCTCTCTCTCTCTCTCTCTCTCTCTCTCTCTCTCCCTCTTCCTCCTTCCCTCCATCTCTTCCCCCTCCTCATGTATCTGCATTTCTAGTCCTATAATCCTCCATTCTTTCTCTACCCACAGCTCCTTTAAGGAGAGGGAGAGAAAAAAAAAACAACTAGAGGTGAAGTTAAAGCGTCCCTTTTGCCAAGATATAATCAAAGGCAATTCCTACCCAATACAGTATGTTATGGAATTTTGAAAACAGGAAAGAGTCAACTTTTGTGGCTTGGGGCATATAAACGTAGGCATCATTCTCTGCTAACTCACATGTGAAAAATGCACATATATTCAACTAATTAGCCTTGGAGCAGGAAAAGGAAGCTAGTAGAACCTTCTGGGTCACTTTAACTTGCTGTTGTTGATGTCCTATGTCAGAAAGTACGGGAGTGCTAGATGTGTTACAGCATTGCACTCCCTTGGCCAATAGAGGCATGAACAAGGTACACTTGATGGGGAAGAGCCGCATGCAGAGAGCTGCTAGTAGGACATTTGCTGTCTTGTATGCCTGTCCTCTCTTACTGACCTAACAGAAACATTATTATGTCCTAGAAAGACAAAAAACCCCCACAGCCTTGATGAAGGATCTGAAGGCAGAAATGGTAGTAAGAGAAGCAATAGCTCAATTACAACAACCTAATATATTCAGTGAAAAACTAATAGTTACTGGAGGTTCATAGTGAACTCAAACGCTAATTAAATTCAGTCATTGTTCCCGTAGCCTCAGCACTTGAAGCCATCATGAGCCCCTAAATCCACTACTCAGCTTGGTGGCATTTATGTAGAGTCTTAGGCACTGCCAACATCTATACTGCAATAACACTGGCACCAAAGGATCCCACTCAGTCCTCCTTAATGTGGTAAGGTCTCCTAAGTATGGGGAAACTCCTCTCCCAAAGTTATATAAACTTCCCTTCCAATTGCCACTAATGAACAAATCAGGACTTATCCCAAGGGCATCAGTCCTCTAGTTTCCAAAGCTCTCACTGTGTGCACAATGGCTGTTATCAAAGCAGAACACTCAGCCTCAGTGTTCTGACCTTGGCATTATCCTCCAGCACCTATAATTGCTGAACAGTAGAACTTGCAGAGTCATAGTTACCAAGTAAAATTTTCTGGACTTATGTGTGTGGGTTCATAAAGCTCCAGGCCTCTGACAGTTGAGGAAAAACTGCTACCTTTCCAAACCCTGACACCAAAAGGAGGACTAGCAGCTCCCTGGCTCTTCAAGAACTGAAGACAGGCCGTGCCCCTGGGGTATTCTCCTTGCTCTGTTACATGAGCTAACCCACAATCACCAACTTTGTACAGGGCCCAAACCCCGACTTATCACTGGAGGCTTTCCAGCAGAGACCTGCGCTCCATTCTGACTTCTTATAATCTTAGAGTCTGCTTTCGGTGGCCAATACCTTGCCTACTTTAAGCTGCTGGCAAAGAGAAGCCGCCTTCATCCAGATGTCCCTTGGGTTTTGGCCCTATCACCTTGACAAGACTATTCAGTATAATATTTACAAAGCAGTTACTGGTCTCATTAAAACACATGATCTCCATGCACCTGTGTTCTTCTGGTCTGTTATTCCCATTTTCAGATGGGTCATTTACTTCAGAATACCTAATAGGGCGGGAAGGGTGCAACAAGACTGGCAGTCCAAAGGAAAGCCTGTACTGAAGAATGCAGCAGCCTCTCATTATCCTGGCAACAACTTTATGTAAAAGAGGTTGATAGCCAATTGCATGTCACCTTTCTTCCACCTGAGGCTGAGCAGTGCCCTCAGGGGAACGCTCAGTGCACAGTGTCCTCTGGTGTACCTGGTCCTGTCTCACTCAGTGTTTGGCTGAGTTGTCATCTCAGTGGCAGGTCTGCAGGAAAGGAGTGCAGTTCGTTTGGTTCAGCGTGCATAGCCCATGACCAAGCTCATACCTCTGGATTTTGCAATCCTTGATGAACTTTGGTACAGTTGCACTGGCACAGTCTGTTTCCAATGGCCTGGATCTTTCATATATCAATTGGAAAACTAAAGAATGACAGGTTACACATGGCCCTCTTTTGCATCAAGAAATGGGAAAATACTTAATAGACACTAATTAAAATGTCTGGTTGTTCACATAGATGCATAGTAAGACTCTCTTCTCTGATGAGACCAACTGGAATAAGGAGCTGAGTAAGGCTCTACTAACCAGACTGTCACCCTTGGTGCTAGAATCCATCCCTGTACCCATCATGGCAACACACCACCATAGACCAGGTACTGAGCAAATGACCCTGTAGTATTTCTCATAGAGAGGCAAGCGCTGTAATGAACTTGTGACTCCTACTAGAACAGCTTGTCCCAAGGTGAGGGAGGCCACACTGCTTGAGGTATTTTCCTAATCTATTGCTGTTGGAAGACTCACCCCATTCAGCTCTGATCCCCTCCAGGCTACCAGTGGTGCTTTACTTCTCTGCATAGGCTTTTAGGTTGATGTCTGACTCTAGTTTGATCAGCTGACTTTGGGTCATTCTGTGAGGCAGGCAAATGTCACTCAGCTGGTAGCACGAACAGAAAAGACAAGATGGACTAATGGAAATTATGCAACTTGTGCCCCCATCCCAGAAAGGATTGAATATATTTTCAAACTGAACTGAAAATGCTAGGGCACAGCAGCCAGAAGCGAAGCAACACTGGAATCCCTGGGAACTTCTGCACAAAACTGACACGGGCACCCCTTGGGGTACCCTCACAAGTATAAAGTTTCTTCACTGAGGAAACATGCTTCCCACCACCTGGCCTCCCAGGAAGGACACTTGTCCTGTGAAATCAGGCATTTCTTACCTTTGCCTGAAAACAGGAGGCTGCATACATTTGAGGTGGCCTTAAGAGAGTCCTCAGGTGATCTCAAAGGTCTCTGCAGAATGAGGCTTTCCTTCGCTTATGTAAAGAGCTTCCCTGCAGGGTAACTGACACAACATTTATGTGCAATCTGCAGAAAACTATCTGTACTCTGAGAGTTTTCCAATTAGAAATATTTGTATAAATTGCTCTCTGCCTCTAGCCAAAGTGATCAATGATGCCAACTTGTCCCTGGAAGACAATCAGATCAGTTTCAGCTGACTGGACAGGGTTGTTTTAGATTGCACAACTGCCCGTGATTTTCTGCTTATAGGTCAACGCAGAGTGGGTGCAAATGCTAATATAGCCTGGAAGAATGGATTAATAACTTGAGCCAAGTGAAAAGGCCAGTGTAGAAACTGAGAGTTTATGGGATTAGTTTAACTGGTGAAGAGTGGGATCCCAAGGGTCATCACTCAGAGCACTGCTGCTGTGTTGGAGTCCTGTTGATAATAGTCTTAATTAAATTCTATGTAACACAAATTAAAAGGATGTGTCACAGCCACTGTCAGTCAAATTAAGCAAGGTGGCTGCTGGAGTTGCAGACATGGAAAATTTATCCGAAGCTAGAACAGTGCAGAAATGAGGAGGCAGGTATTGTTAGGAGGCATCTTTGCACCAGGTTTTATTTCTGTACATTTTTACAAGAACGCCATGGTAGACATAGTTTGTCCCTCTAGAGAAAAGGACAGGCATATTTACTGTTTAGCATAATAAACAATGTTTCTCTACAGAGCAAAAGGCAAGCATACTTATTGTCCATTCTCAAATATTACTGTTATATAGCATAGAGTTCTCCCCCTTGTAAGGCAACCCACTCACATGCAGGTGTCAGTACCCTGACCCCGGGTTCTGCCTTCTGGAAGTTGTCACTCAGGAAACCAGAAAAACAAAACAAAACAAAATACGATTGTATCTGGCTACTTCTATTGTTTTGAAATAAACAATGGTTTAATCTCTGCTGAGTAATCTGATATGGTCTACCTTCATGCATGAAACTGGCATCCTAATTTGTTAGCTTCTATGCAGGATAAAAATTTCAAACCATTTACAGTTCTTGACAGTATGTTCCAGTGAATTCAAATGTTGGGCTTTTTATAAAACTTTTTGTAAATGTACCTTCAGAATGCATAATACGTTCATTCATTGTGGGGAAGTGGTAATACACTTATTGTATTTGATCAGTTTTAGTCTAACAAATGTTAGGCTTATCTTTGTATTTGAAAAGAGGCATCAATTTTATATGGTAAAGTGCTACTTAAGTGGGATGGGTAAGAAGAAATGATGACCAAAAGAGAGTGGTTAAGGCCAAATCACATTAATATTCTGAGCAGATTTTTGTCAGCAACCTCCTGTAGCATAATGTTCAGTGTCCCCAGCGCAATGCAACATCAGACCACTTCGTCTGCAGAGCACAAGTTACGCACGTTTTTTTTTTTTCCTTTAGTTTTCTGTTACCTGTTTCTTACATGGAAACGTGAGATCAGATTACTTCCACCTCACTGTAAAGTTTTAAAACCCTACTTAGTGTGTATATAGAGTGTTCAACAGATAGTAATGGGTGGTCACTCCCTTACAAATAGGCAGTGTAATAGGAATTTACTTGTTTCCTGAACCATAAATTCAGTCTGGGAAATAGACATTGAACCCATGAACCTCCTTACTCTTTTGCACATCTGTACTCTTTTATCTTCGAAACACAGATGAGTGTTTATTTTCTCCCTTAATAAGTGAGTTTTCACACCGGGGAAGAGGTGAGGATAAAGGTTGGCCACAGAATGGATGGGAATGAACCAAGGAAAGCTTCAGAGAGGGGGTGGTAAGGCAGGGCTCTGTCCTGTCACGAACATAAAAAGACCTTTTAAATAGGAAACTCCTGGCCTTATGAAAAGATAGTAAATCTTTAAAAAGGTGTTAGGCAGAGCTTAAATACACTTTCAACTTTTTTTTACTTTCAATTTTTTTTCTGTACAAGAAACAAAATGGTTTTGTATTTCACTATTAATAATATTTCAAACTGTATTAGAAAACTAGGCCTGATAGGTGAGGAACTCTAACAGAACTGACTAATAGTGGAACAGATATTACTCAGAAGAGTGTCCTCCCTGGCCTTGCCAAAATGATCGCCACCTTGACAGCTAGTATAAATGTCAGCAGCACAGGTAGATTTGTGAGCATACCAGCATATTGTCCTGGAAGCCGAGATAGGAGGACAAGTTTGATGCTGGCCTGGAACAATTAATGAGTGAGGACCTGTCTCAAAAATTAAAAGGGTGGGAGATGCAGCCTGCTTGGAAGGCCCTGGGTTCAGTCCTCTGTACTGGAACCCCATGCCCAGCCCAAATCCTACAGTATGAGGAAAGAACAACTCAAAGGGTAATTTCTACTATTCTTTTTGTGCATAAATTGAAGCATCAATATGCTTAGCCATTATATAAACATTTTAAAGGCAAAATGACTGTGTATGTATGTGTGCGTTCACATGTGTCACTACACTTAATGAGCAGAGAAGGGTCTGGTTACCCAGGTTGAACACCATGTTTGCTTTTTTGCTGTTCTGTTATTATATTATAATAATACTGGTAGAACAGGCAAAGAACAGCAGGCACATTGACAAGTGATTTAGCTGGTAAATTTTATAAAATATTTGGAGAAATGTGAATTTCTCCTTTAAAAAAAACCTTTTTCCATCCCTATATCCATTTCCTTGGTTTTAGTTTATTCTCACTTTTTGACCTTGAATATTTAACTTTTTCTAGGCCCACACCTATGCAATGTATTTCAACATGGTGGGCAGTGCTGTTTTAAAAATGCAAATGGTATTAGCCACTCCTTCCTTAAAACCCTGGCTTGATGAGGGGCTCAGTATCACTTCTTAGAAGGCTTTCAGGACCTGTGGTGAAGTGGCCCCCTTCTCTTTTTACCGATGGCATCTCAGCCATACAGAACTAATTTTATACCCTGAGCTCTACCTTAACTCCTCTGAAAGTCAGCTTTCTGCCAGTTATGTTACCTTGTGCTTTGTAAAGTGATGATTCTTTAAGTATCACAAGGCGCTTTGCCAGTATCTCTGCCTTTCTTGTGGTTGGGAGACTTCATGTACTCACAGAGAACGTTTTTTCATTGTGATCTATGTATCACTCTTTCTTGTCATTTCAAAAGTTGTTGGAAGCAGGGACTGTGATCTGTCTTGTTCTTTATTGTAGCCCGAATACATTTCATAGAGCTGACTTTATGGCAAGTATTCAGAATATCTTCTTTGAAAAAATTACATTTTTTTGCTTATTGTAATAGATTTAAAATTAATTGTACTTCAAATATATGTGTTCATATGCAAATAAGAGACATACAGTCACCAGGAATTTTTCATTTTGTTTATTTTTGTCAGGACTTAAATGTTCATCATTCTTTCAAGTTGCAAAATTTCATGGCTTCTGTTAATAGCCTTAATTAGACATCTGTATGAGATCTTCTGTAAAACTTGTGAGGTGTCTCAAGACTGGCTGATAAATCAAATGAACCTACAATTAAAAGACAAACAATGTTACCAACAGGGACGGGCTTTAGACAACACAAAACACTACTCTTGAAAATGCTGTTTTCTATTATTTCCTTGTGCAGACACATGAGGCAGGGTTGCCCTTGCTTGTGTGGTGACGTTGGATACCAGCTCCATTTTACAGTAGCTGGACACTAAAACAGCCAGTATGAAGCAGTCACTTCTTCCTCTGAGCCAGAGGCACAAACAACCCCAGGAGAACCCACCGTGGCAGATTAGAAGTGATCCAAAAAACCAAAATGGTTTTGCCTAACACTCTGGGAAAACCTGGATGATGTGATCTCTTCACTGTTTGTAATGATCACAGCAGTTGTTTCCTCAAAACGGCAGGGCTTTAAAAAGAGCATATGTGAAGATAAACCTGAGTAGAATTTCCTGGCAGAGAAGAGGAGGCATAGTTTGCCAAAGCCATCTGCTTAATTTTCCTAATAATCTAATACCCACCAGTGAGACTCTCTCTTGTATTCCCAAATGGCTGACGACGGTTGAAGCACTAATAATCACTTTGCTCTGGCCCCTCGCCCTCATTACTAGGAGAAGGCTTTCCAACTTACCTATTTACTCTAGAGTGAAGAGGATGCTACTCTATCTCAGCGACATCCTCACTGTCAATAGGTCCTGTTTCCTGAGATCCTGCAGCATTCTGGGCACTGTTTGAAATAAGAGACTGATTAAATAGTAGCCTTCTGAGAGAAAAACGTTCACTTGGTGGCACTCATCATAGATGTTCTATTGGTTCCCAGGTAGGCAGTTTGGAATAAAGACCTTATTTCCTTTAGTTCTCTATTTTCTTTTAACTGACTTTAAAATATACCGGTTAAGTACTTACTTCTCCCACAAGAATAAAAGAATGCTTATATTCCCATGTAAAAATTAATTTAGGTTACCAACCAGGGTCTAAACATGTCTTTTAAAATTATTTTATTATTTTTAAAGAATACAAAATAATGATAGGAAAAAAAAAAAAACCAGCATTAGAAACCATACAAGATTTCACTAGAATATCAATTGAATGATGGATGCTGCATTATATGATGCTATCTTCAAATTAGTTATTCAGATTACCAGACAGAAACGTGTAAGTTTTGTTTAAAGAAAAGCAAAACAATATAATATCAAAGATTATAAGGAATTCAAAAGAGGAAGAAAAGAAATTCAAAGACTATACTGGTGAGATAAATCAGATCCACATGTGGAAACACTGTATCTCACTAGTGTGAGAACCTGAAGGAGTAATGAAAATCTGAAGGGTACAACATTAAAGTTCTCTTTTTTTTTTTTGGTATCAGGGGTTGAACTTAGGACCTTGTGCTTGCCAGGCAGGCGCTTAAGCTGCTGAGCTATCTCCCTACCTTAAAGGGTACAACAGATACTGTGAAGGGAAAGAAACTGTTCAATGAGAAGGAAAAACTGGGATGAGGAGAAGGACAAATGAAAGAAGAAAAAAAAAGATACATTTAGTTAATATATGGAAATAGTTTGGATAATTGTATTGTCAATTTCTGTTGGTCTTTTGAAAGGAGCAGTTAATGTTTTTAAAAAAACTCTAAGCATGTCTTTTTTTTTTTTTAATGTATGTTTAGTACAGGGTCTGCATTGTTTCACTGCGTAGATTGGCTCATAGTGATCCTATTTTCAGCCTCCCTCGTGCTGGGATTACAGGCGTGTGCCATCACACCTTGTCTCAGTGGGAGGCTCAGCAGTAGGGCCAGTGTGGCATGTGGTGCTGGGGATGGAACCATAAGCAGGCACTTAGTCCGCTGAGCTATCTCACCAGCCTTTATCATTTCTTTAGGATGATAAATTCCAAAACACTTTTTGCTAGCCTTTTAAAGTACTCAGTATATTACTGTTATCTCTTGTGTGAACTGTGTTGTTATTATTAACTCTGGGAATGAGGTTCTCAAGAGGAATGAGGAGTCTAACAATAAATATAGTATAGTCAGATTGATTTTTTTGTTGTGTCCTAAGATCCAATATATAAATCAGCTCATAGGAGGTGAAAGCATAAAATTTTAATTTTGGGGAAGACCTATCACAGTAAAAGGAAGAAACTAGTTGAAGTGAGAAAATATACAACAGTAACTGGTATCAGTTTCAAGATCCTATGAAAGATTTTCATAGGTATCATAGAATCATCCAAATGTATATTCTAGTTTTTACAAGGCTGACACAAACACTGCAGGAAATATCAATGATAACTATCTAATTTATTTAAAGACTTCGCACAGACCAAAGCATCACCTATTCTGGATTTTCATTCCATTTTGTGTTCCATATCTAGTTTCATTGTCAAGAATTTGCTTTAATCCATCATTGAACTAGTGCATTGATCCCTTCTTTTTTCTGTAATTAGTATGATGCTGATTATAAAAGTAACTTTCTGTTAAGAATTACTTTTGAAACCATGTCAAAAACATTGTATAAAATATAGTTGCTAAAATATTTTTCTGGGAAAATTGCTAGCTTAATTTTAGCTATATTAAAACTATAGGACACAATGAAAACAGCTACACAAGCTATATATTTATCTAAAATATATAGTGAATTTCAGTGGTCTAAATCTTGAAATGCAGTGGGGTGGAATGGATGAATTAAAATATAAAACCAGAACAAAAATATATGAAAACCATAAGAAAAAGAGAAACATCATTCTTCCTGGTGAGAATATTTAAAATTTGGTTTTTCAGCAAATTTTTGAAATCTATAATGCATTCTAATTAGCTCTAGTCACTGAACTGTGTAATAGCTAACAGGAACTTATTGCTCCTAACTGGAGCTTTTAACCACTGTCCATCACTTCTCTTCCCATTCATCGTCTCTGCCTGTGTAAGTCTGCTTTTCTGTTGCTGGACACAACACTGGACAACCACATCCTCAAGCAGAGGTTTAGTTTGGCTCATAGTTTTAGAGGGTTTGGTGCAGGGCTGACTGGTTCCAAGCCAGGAGGCTGCTGAATGCAGGGTGGCCAGAAAGCAAAGAGAAATAGTAGAATCCTGGGCAAGAGTACACTTTCCCGGTCCCTGCGCCAATGACCTACTTCCCACCAGGTCCCACGTCCTAGCAACTCATTTGTTCAGCCTCAGACTCATTCATGGATGAACCCACCGGTGAATAGTGTCCCCACGACCTAGTTTCCTTTCAAAAGCTCCACTTCTGAGTGCCTGAGACTTTGGGGGGAGGCGTTTTAGATCTATACCATAAGAACACTGCTGTTCAGTTTCTGGCAAGCCCCATTCTACTCTCTGCTACTATGACTCCAGCATGTGGAAATTTATGTATTTGTGTTTCTGTGCACAACTCATTGTGGTTAGCACAATACTTTCTCAATTTATTCATGTTGTGGCAAATGATGTTTTTAAGCTTGGAATAGTATTCCGTGTGTGTGTGACAATTTTATCCACTGATGAGCACATGAGCTCTTCCCATTTTCCTGGCTGCTGTGACTGGTGCTACTATGCATAAGAGTGCAGGCACTTTTCTCAACATATTTATGTCAATTTCTTTGGATATATACCCAGAAATGGGATTTCTAGATCAAATGTAATACTACTTTTAGGTTTCTGAAACCCTACTATTGTAGGCAGCTGAAGTAGAGAGAAATATTATAGGCAGTCAGATAGGGCCAGGCCCTCAAGGAGACAAGATGGAAGACAAGATTACTTTACAATTTAGAAGAGACACACTCCCTTATGGGCCACACCTCAAGACAAGAGGAAACACAGCTATACTTCCCTAGGGATGGACATCAGGGATTCATATTCTAAATAGGTATCAATTTCAATTATCTTAAGAGCCCAATTGAGTCACTAACCCAAGGTCCAACAGGAAGAGGCCCTGTCCCATATTCATGCCTGCTTGTTACTTGGCTCACTTCCCCATTTGGTACTGGATTAAATCCATTTTACCTAAGCAATGGTGCTTGTAATCTCATTGGTTGACCATAGCATTCTCACCTCATGTCCACCTAAACGAGTTTCTCACCGCATGGTTTTTTCCTCTATAAAAGTCCTTGGACAAGAAAGCTTCCCAGGGACCACCCACTCAGGGTCCCCCTCCTGTCTCTGTCTTGGCCAGGAGCTTTCTTTCCCCTAATATATTCTGCTCATAACCTCCATTTGTTCCTAAAATTCATTCTTCAGTTTTAGAGAACATGAACTCATCCTAGGTACCTTTCATGAAAGGAGTTTCATTTTTCCCCTATTATCATTTGGAGGTCATCTGCCTGACATGATTTGTTCCCTGTGTCACTACCATATTGTTTTTTATAAGTCAGTGTGCTCACATTCCCAGCAAAATGTATACAAGGATTTCTTTCTCTACATGCTGGCTCTTACTTTATTAACAATGAGTCTAATAGGTATGAAGTGATAGCTCATTGTGATTTTTTTGGCATTTTCCTGAATTACTGATACTTTTTTATATAACTTTTGCCCTTCTGTGTTTTTTTCAGAAATTTTGCTTCAGATGCTTTGCTTATTTTTAATAGGCTTGTTTATTTTCTAGTTTTGGAACGAGTAACTTACATATTTTGTACAACCACCTTTTTTCTGATGTAAGATTTATAATCATTTTTTCCCCAAACTGTGTTGTTTCTGAACTCTGCTGCTTGCTTTGTGGAAGCTTTTAATGTTGATGTGTTTGATTTGTCTACTTTTGCTTTTGTGGTTTGTGCTTTTGGAATCCTATCCAGCACCCAGTGTCCAGGCCTATGCCATGGAGCTTCCTCCTGTTTTCTTCTACTTGTTTGACAATTTTCCCTATCAAGTCTTATTCGTGAATGGGGCTAGAGCAAGGTCCTGGTTTTACTCATTCACATGTAGACTGCCTGTTTTCTTAGCGCCATTTAATAAAGAGACTGCTTTTTCCCTACTGTGGATTCTTGGCAGATTTACTGAAAGTCAACTGATCATAGTATGGGCATATTCTTGGCCACTGTCCTTTTCTATAGTTGCTATGTTTGTCTTTATGCCAGTATCCTGTTGTTTAGATTATAGCTTTACAATATATTTTGAAGTTAGGTAATGTGATTATCTTTAGCTTTGTTCCTTTTGCTTAAGGCACAAAGGATCTTCTGTGGCTCCATACACAGGTATCTATATATCTCATCTATATGTATTCAGATATTTTTTATAAGATCCTATGTGTGAAAAATATTAGAATTTTAATAGAGATAGCACCTTTAGGTAGTATGGACATTTTAATATTAATTTGTCTAGTCTATCACAAGATATTTAAAAAATATTTATTATTTGTTATTACAGGGTCTCGCTATACAGCTCAGACTCACAGTGATCCTCCTGTCTCAGCCTCCCCAGCACTGGGACTATAGGTATGTGCTACCACGCCTGGTGTCTAGGCGGCACAGCATGCCTAGAGTTTTTAGGGTATCAGAGATCAAACCTGGGTCATTGTGCTTGCTAGGCAGGCGCTTACCTCGCTGAACTATCTCCCGAGCCCATTACAAGATATCTGTTTATCTTATCTCCATTTTCTTCATTATTTAATATTTTTCAGGCTATAAATGCTATTTTCTTGATTAATTTACTAAATATTTTATTTTTGAATACTATTGTAAATGGTTGTAAATGGGATTATTAACTTCATTTTCAGTTCCTTGTCTGTAGAAATGCTGATTTTTTAATCCTGGTTCTACAGTGATTTCTTTAGTATGTTTTCTATCAGAGTTTTAGTGACATCTTTAGGGTTTTATACATACAATATTATGTTATTAGATAATACACAACTTCTTTCCTATTTGGATAGTTCTTATTTTTCTCACCTAATTTCTCTAACACTTTTAAGACTATGTTGAGTATCAGAGACAAAGATAGGCATCATCTCATTTATAATTTTAGAACAAAAACTTTGAATTTTCACCGTAAGTGTATTCACAACTGTAAAGTTTTAATTTCTGGCCTTATTAGTTCAAAGAATATTCCTTCTCTAATGTGGTGAATGAAGATGGGATGTGGAATTTTGTGCAATGGTTTTTGAACATTTTTTGAGATGATCAAATGATTTCCTTTATTGTTAATATGGTTACTTGTATTTACTGATTTGCCTATCGATGTCCTAGTATTTTGTTGAAGATTTTTTTGCATCATTTATCATTGATTTGGGGACATTTAGTTTTCTTTTCTTGTAGTGTCTTTGCTTAGCTTTGACATTTTAGTAATGCTGGGCTTCTAAAATCAGTTTGGAAACATTTCTTTTTTTTACTTCTGGGAAGAATGAGGTCGGGTATGAGCTCCTTTAAATGCTTTGTAGAGTTCAGAAGTGAGCTCATCAGGCCTTTTTTTAATGAGAGACTTTTAAAATACACATTTCAATCTCTTTTTCTGTTATCAGCTTTTCAATATTTCTGATTCCTTTATGAGTCAATATTAACAGGATATGTGCTTCTACTCTTTTATCCATTTCTTCTAGATGAATACATTGTTGACATATAATTGTTTACAGTTATCTCTTATGAACCTTTGCACTTCTATTCAACGGACTTGAATGTTTTCTCTTTCGTTGTTTGCTTTTATCTTGGTCTAGGCATAATTTGTCAATTTTGTTTAGCTTAAAAAAACCCAAAACTAATGTTTTGCCAATTTATTTCCACCTTTAGCTACATTTTGACCTTAGTTTCTCATTTTTTTTTAAGTTACTGAAAAATCTTAGGTAAAAATTTTTCTGCTATGCATTTACTGCTACAAACTTTTCTCTTAGAATAGCACTTGTTACATCCCAAACTTCTTAGTATACTTTTTCTTTTCTCAAGAAATCTGCCTGTTTTTTCCTTGACTCAATAGTTGTTTAATTTCCAAATATTTGTGAATTTTTCTTGATTCCTTTTGTCACTGACTGCTAGGTTTGTTTCAGTGTAGTTGGTAAAAATACTTGATTAAAATCTTAAATGTGTTAAATTGCTTTATTAAAATATTGTGGATTAAGATTATCAATAATAGAGAATGCTTCATGGGAACTTGAGAAGACTGTAATCTGCCACTGTTTGATGTCACTTTCTGTATACATGTTAGGGGATTTGCTCTAAACCACAATTCAAGACCAATATTTCTGTGCTGACTAGATGACTGATTTATTATTGAAGTGAGGTACTGAAAACCCTAAGTCCTTGTAGTCTCAGATCTTTTAATATTTTATAAATTTAGCTCATCTTATTTTGAGTGCAAGTATGTTTATCACATGTTCTTGAACTGATGATCCCTTTACCTATAATGACCTTGTCTCTACAGTTCTGGCCTAATGTCTAGTTTAATATCAGTGTAGCTGTATCTGTTTGTTTTAATTTTCCTTTTTGGAAGAGTATCTTTTTACCTCTGATATGCAACACGTACTTGGATATCCTTTTAGTCACTCTATGCCTTTTGACTTGAGAATATAATCAATCTACGTTCAAAGCAGCTACATCCAGGTAAGGACACCTAGTGTCATTTTGTTAATTGTCTCTGGCTCATTGATCATTTTTCTCCTTTGCTCTTCTTCCTTTGTGGGCTGATGATTTGTTGTAGTAGTATTCTTTGAATCAGCATCTATCTATGGTATATCTAACTTAGGGTTTTGATTGTGGTTATCCTAGGGCTTACATAAAACACGTAATACCTGGATGTATTAAGATGATAATAAACCTGCATTTCATTGTGCAAGAAGCTTTTATTTCTTTTACCCTGTTTCATGCTTTTGATGTTAGTTACATTCTCTTTAAGTTTGTATTCTTTACCTAATCAGTTTAGCTACTGTTTTCACAATTTTGCTTCTTAATCTTTAAAGCAGAAAGGAAAGTTATTTATCCTCTGCTATTACAGTATTAAGAGTCCTTGTGGGCATTGGGGCACATGCTTGTCATCCCAGTGCTCTAGAGGCTGAGGTAGGAGGACTGCCGTGAGTTCAAGGCCAGCATAAATCATATAGCAAGACCCTGTCTCAAAAGAAAAGTTTTGAGGGCTGGCAAGATAGCTCAGCAGACTAAGAGCATAAGGCAAGTACAGGGACCAGGGTTCAATCCCTAGCACCAAAGGCTGTGCTGGTCCCACCCCAAGGCACACTGAGCCAGCCACTGAACCCAGGTGCGGTGGCACATGCCTGCAATCCCAGCGCTGGGGAGGCTGAAAACAGGAGGATTACTATAAGTCCAAGCTGCATAGTGAGACCCTGTACCAAACACATTTAAAAACGTTTTAAATTTACAATGTACTTACACTTACTAATCAATTTTATTTTATTTTATTTTTTTTGCATAGATGTTTTTTTGACATTATTTTTATTTTAAAATAAAAGAAATAAAAACAATGGTCCAAAAATCTCAAAACAAGATCTTAGGAGAGTAACAATGGTTAGTACATTTTGTATTGTTACTTCCAAAGTAGTTTCTCATATTACAAGATATAGGCAAGAAATAATAAACAACATAGGTACAAACCTCTGGCTTTTTTTTTTTTTAAAGTCAACAGAAAATGGAAATATACTTTTTAAAGTTTCTAATACTAGGAGAAGATATCATACAATGTCTTTTAAATAAATTTTAAGTCAAAGACACAGTATAGATTTTAGAACAAAAATTAAGATTAAGCAATATTCAGAAAATTAAATGTTTCAAACAATTGAACTAAGAAAAAGTTTTCATGATAGCAAAGAAGTACTAAGAATAAAACATAGAATATTGGAATGGCAAGAAAATGACCAGCACTTGTAACCGTTTGAGGATAGGATATCACACAAAGTTCTAGTGTGTTGTGGACATGCATAATGACCGTGACAGTTACTGGTGGCTAGGCATCACTTGTGGAACTGAGCTACCGCTATTTCTTTGAAATCCACCCTGTAAACTCAAGTGGAATCATGACCCATAGGGTGGAAGAGAAGTCCATTTGTAGAGTGTGCTGATGAAAATATTCTGCTACTGAAAACAAAAGAATAACTGAAAGACTACTACTGTATACCTCTTATTCTCTTCTGTTTAATTGTTTGCCCTATTTGGCAAGTTCTTTCCATTCTCATTCATGGGGCTGTGATCAATTTGCTCCCTCTCTAGAACATCATTTAGTAGTCTGTGTAGGGTTGGCTTTGTCATCATGAAATGCTTTAGTTGTTCTTTGTCATGGAAATATTTCACTTCTCCATTATATATATATATTTTTTAATTATTTTATTTTTGTGTGTGTGTGTGTGTGTGTGTGTGTGTGTGTGGCCAGCTCAGCCCACCAGGGGGCAGGGCTGGCTGGCATGTGGTGCTGGGGGATTGAACCACAGTCCCTGTGCTTTGCTATGCTTGTTCTAAGTAGGAGCTTTAGACCACTGAGCCATCTCACCAGCCCCTCCATTATATTTCAAAGATAGTTTTGCAGGATAGATCAATCTGGGTTGGAATTTGTTTTCTTGTAAGACCTGAAGTACTTTGCTCCATGCTCTTCTTGACTTGATGGTTTGTGAAGAAAAATCTGCTTTATTCTGATGGGTTTTCCTTTAAATGTGATCTGTTTCTTTACTTTAGCGGCTTTTAGTATACTGTTCCTATGCTGAATTTCTGAAATCTTGATTATTATGTCTGGGTGTGGTTTCCATTGGATTGATATTATTTGGAGTTCTATATGCTTCAGTTACAGGAATGTCAGATTGTTGCCCCATATTTGGGAAGTTTTCTGCTATTACTTTTGCCCATATTCTTTTTGTATCATTTGTAGTAACTCCTTCCTTCTCATTGATGCCTATTAGCCTCACATTGTTCATCTTTGCATCATCTTGCAGGTATTGTATTATTTTTTTTCCTGCATCCTAGTTGTTTTAAAGAGATCTTTTCTTACTTTTTCACTAGCTGCAATGGTGTCTTTCAGGTCAGAAAGTCTATTTTCACTTTCACGCAAATGGTTTTGCCAGCTTGCGACTGAGGTTTTAATTTCCTGTATATCACTTTGAACCTGTCTCATAGATTCTATTTCTTTCCTAAATTGTTTATTCAGGGGTTCCATCATTTTTATATTCTCTTCTATTTTTTTTATCAGTGTATTCTTTAGAAGCACTTAGTACTTCTTTGATTATAGTTATCACTACATTTTTTAGTTCCGAAATTATTTCTGACCTGATTTCTTCTATACCTTTCTGCAGTTTTTTCTTTACTGTCAACGCTATTATTTCAGAGATATCTGGTGTGTGATTTCCAGTTTCCTCAATGCTAGTGTCTTCTGCATTTGTACTGGGTGGACTCAAGGCCTGAGACTGCATTTTTTCCTTCTCTTTGTCATTTTGTATACCACTGTTTTCTGACCTTTGGTGTAGAGCTTAGAGTTATTACCTTAGCACCAGGTCCAAATCTACGAAGTTCTGATTCCTCCAGGTGGGTGTTGCTTGGATCTGGCTGCTGTGCTCCACTTCTTTCTGCTGCAGCCATTAGAGTTGAACCCTTTGTGTCACTCTGGCAAGATGTTCTGCTCCTGAATCAGCTGGGTGGGTCTTGCCTCTAGCCTCTTTGCAGAGAGTTCTGCTGAATGGTTCCATGCTGGGCCTGCAGCCTGGGTCGAATGAGGATCCAGCGGGCCCCGGGTTGTCTCACTCACTCCCTGGGCCTAAGCTCTGGGTGTATTCAGGATCCTGCGGCCCTTGGTTGTCTCACTCACCCACCCTGGGCCTGATTTCCGGGTCTGTTCAGGATCCCATAGGCCTCCGGTAGTCTCACTCACTCGCTGGGCCTGCGCTCTGGGTCTGTTCAGGATCCGGAGGACCCAGGTCGTCTCACTCACTCGCCAGGCCTGCGCTCTGGGTCTATTCAGGATCCCGTAGCCTCGGTCGTTCATCTCACTCCACCAATCAATTTTATACATTCATATATTTTCACATTACTAATGTATTCTCTCAAATTGAAAAACTTTTTTAGTTATCTTTTTTCTTTCTTTTTTGTGTTTGGTACGAGTCTCATTGTATAACTCGATTTTTAGTTATTTCTTGTAAAGCAGGCTTAGTAGTGATACCTTTAACTTTTGTTTGATGAAGTGTTTATCTTCCAGGAATTTTCAAAAAATGAAATTTTGGGTATAGTGCTATTGATTAGAAGATTTTTTTCCCCTCTCTCTGAATACATCATCCTATCCCCGCGTGGCCTGTTTCTGTAAAAAAATCCACTAATAGTCTTAGGGAGATTGTATTGTATATAACATTTCCTTACTCTCGCTGCTTTCCAAATTGTTGATTTTAATTTCTGACAAGCTAAAATTTGTCCCATGCAGGTCTCTTTGGACTCATTTTATTTAGTTTCTTTTAGCTCACCTGGGGATTGATGTGTACTTCTTTCTCCGGGCTTGGGTAATTTCTGCCATTAATTCTTTATGTCTTCTACTAATCTCTTTTTTTCTGGAAAATTCATTATGGTTATTTATGCATTAATTATTCTAAAGTTTTCAGTTTAGATATAGTATTAGCCTACAATTTGTGTTTGTCACTTTAAAAATATCCTTCACATATTGGAAATTTTACTGTTGCACTGCTTTCCTGACTTAAGTGAGCATCCTTATGCTCATTACTTTGAATTACTTACTGGGAGCATCACACATCTGCATTTCACTAGGTCACCAATTTGCTTCCTCAATTTGACTCTTGGAGATGCTTTCTGCATTTAACAGGTCAACTGCCCCTCTTTATTTTCTCAGACTTGCTTTGTGTAAGAGAAAGATCTCACCAATCCATGCCAACAGAATGTGAGGTGCCCACCTACAAGTGTCCAAAGTACTGCCTGGTTTTGGCGGCTGCGGCAGATTAGGATTACCTCATCTGGCTAGCATCACAAAACAGCATGGTAGAGAACATGTGTATGTAGCCAAAGAAGTTGGGGAGTCAGTTACGTCTTTCAGTTCCTTCAGTCCTCAGAGAGAGGCTGAGAATGATGTTTATCTCTTAGAACTCTGGCGAATATCTTCACTCACCTTCAGACTACACCTTGACATCCCAAGGACAGTCCTGGAAGTGGGTGCATCCATCCTTGTTTTCTGTGCTCTGCAGGGTGTCACCAATGCAGAGTCACATCAACTCCCAGAACTAGGTGGTTAATGAGGTGGCACTTCGGGCGAGAAGCACAGATGTTGTGGTACTCTATGCATACACAAACTCCTTTCTTGAAAATTTAATATACTTGGATTCAGCACTGGGGAAAGACAGGGTGGAATGCTCAGAAACACCAGCTTCAGGCTGCTAGAGACATATTATTTGTTAAATACTCCAAAATATGCTGCATTACATCCTTTTAGTTAGAAGAATATGTTAAACTATATCAGGGTATTTACTTTTCTCTTAACCCAAGGAAATTATCTTTGTTTTCATATGTGACCAAACTATAATAATTAAATTTTTTAAA